>NC_056737.1:898513046-898515546 GCF_019279795.1 Protopterus annectens
TGTGATATAATGGAAAGCGAAATATTAGACTCATTGGAAGATTTGGGGTACAAAGGACCATTGCTGGACGATGGCGCTTTGGATTTGGCTGTTAAGGGTGGAGCTACTTCACCTGAATACACTAAGCTTATTGCCTGGCTAGTGTCAGAATTGAGGTTATTCTGCAAATTGGAGGAGACTGTGCAAGCGACGAACAGTCCAAAAGAAGCAGAAGAATTTCAGTTGGAAGTAAGTGGGCTAATGAATGAAATGAACTGCCCCTACTCTGTTCTTGTAAGTGGAGATGTGACAAAACGCCTCCTGAACAAGACTAACTCGCTGCTACTATTCATGTACCTGATATCTGAATTAGAGGCTTCAAGAATGATGACTGTACACAATCCACCAAAGAAACAGCAAGAAGGGGGTGGAGGAGGAGGAGGACCTGGTGGTGAAGTTTTCCAGGAACTGAAAGGAATTTGCGTTGCACTGGGTATGTCCAAACCACCAGCCAATATCACAATGTTCCAGTTTTTCAGCGGCATTGAGAAAAAGTTGAGAGAGACCTTATCAAAAGTGCCGCATAATTTTGTGGGGAAACCCCTTCTGAAGAAACCACTGGGACCACTTCATTGGGAAAAAATTGAAACTACCAATCAAGCCCTTGTCAATGAATATGAAGTGCGAAGAAAAATGTTGTTAAAACGTTTGGATGTGACTGTACAGTCTTTTGGCTGGTCTGATCGAGCTAAGGCTCAGTCAGAAAAGTTGGCCAAGGTGTACCAGCCTAAACGGAGTGCCTTATCACCAAAGTGCACAATTTCTGTTGCACACCTTCTGTCAGCTCGAGAAGATTTGTCAAAGATTCTAAAAACCAGCAGTGGTTCCATTAGAGAAAAGAGCATTTGTGCCATCAATAAGGTTTTGATGGGCAGAGTTCCAGACAGAGGTGGCAGACCTAATGAAATTGAGCCTCCACCTCCTGAGATGCCACCATGGCAAAAGACCCAACAGCAGGCTCCTCAGCAGTATGGTGGAAGAGGAGGAGGTGGCGGTGGAGGAAGAGGAGGCTATGACCAGTCTTACGGAGGCAGAGATGGAGGTCGAGGTGGTGGACGTGGAGGGTCAGATCAAGGAGGCAGAGGCCGAGGAGGCAAAGTTCAAGGAAGCTGGTCAGATGGTGGTGGTGGTAGTAGCTACCAAGGTGGCAGCTATCAGGATGCAGGCCACCAGTCAGGTGGCTACCAAAGTGGAAATTACCAAGGTGGTGGATATCAAGGAGGTGGCTACCATGGTGGTTTTCAGTCTTCATATCAAGGAAGTGGTTATCAAGGTGGTGGCAGTGGTTACCAAAGTGGTGGCTACCAAGGTAGTGGAGGAGGCTACCAGGGCGGAGGAGGCTATCAGGGTGGAGGTGGTGGCTACCAAGGCGGAGGTGGATACCAAGGTGGCAGTGGTGGCTACCAAGGTGGTAGCTCTTCTGGAAGTAACTATCAGCAAGACAACCGATACCAAGATAGTAATTACAGTGATCGAGGTGGAGGCCGTGGTGGAGGTCGAGGTGGCCGAGGAGGCCGTGGAGGCCGCGGAGGTCAAGGTGGAGGTGGCTGGGGAGGCAGAGGGGGTCAAAACTACAATCAAGGAGGGCAATTTGAGCAGCATTTCCAACAAGGAGGTTACCAATATAGTCAGTCTGGTTTTGCACAAGGAAAACACTACTCTAGCTGAGATTGTGGAAACAAAACCTGCCACATAGTGCTGTCATTAGAAAATGCACATTTGAAAAGGCTTGGATGTTGCTTTTTTCATCAAAATGACCTAAAGGACAAAAAAAGTGGTTTGGATGACAGTTTTTTTGTGAACTGCTAGTTCTGGCACTTGGAAACTATGCCATTTTGTTGATACTTTTGTTGCTTTTGTATTTCTAGACCCGGTCTTTGTATTGGAGTGTTTTTTACAGTGCTTATTAAAGCATTTTTTCCTTTGAGCATCGATTTATTTGTGCTTGGTGGATACTTCATTCTACTTTTCTCAGTTTATTTGGCTGTTTGGCTCACTATTTTTTATAAGCTGAATAAAAGACAAGTTTGGGTGCAAAGCCTCTCAAAGCTTTACTGCTGTTGAAGAATACACTACTCTAAGGCTTTCAAGGATTGACTGCTGGCTTGTGCTGTTTCTTTGCTTGGAAGATAAGTTTCCTTTTTTTGTAAAAAAAAACAATTTTCTTATTTTTGTTACTCTTTCATCTCTTAACTCTTCATGAAACTTGTTTTAAAGATTGTAACCTACTTTTAAACTGAGTATTCATATCTCTTGTCAGTTTAAAAGTGATGTAAAATAAGTGAAACAATATTTCTGTGGAGAAATTGTGTTTATTTTACTTTGATGGGGCTGAAATAGTAGATGAAAGTACTTCTTACTGTGTTTTTCTGTAAAAAAAGCAATTTTCTTGACTGGTAGTGTTACCAGCATTTGCTGCTTGTCTTCCCTAAGAAAGAGGCATAAATTCTGCCTTGACAAT
>NC_056737.1:898520546-898620546 GCF_019279795.1 Protopterus annectens
GGTAGCCACTACTCTGGCTGGTATGTTATCCAACTCCATGTCCTTAGACAGTGCTTTGAGAAGCAAAAAAAAACCACAAAGGAAAGCTTCATCACAGACACCATTCCAAGAAGGTCAAAGGCCGAGGTGCCAGAATAAAGTTTTCATGTCCTATGTGTGACGAAGTTTTCCTTTGTGGTGTTTTTTTTTTTGCTGTCGTCCTTTTGGCATGTTGCACAGTGCTTTGAGAACTTGTTCTTGTGAGATATGGAGGGTGGATAGATGTGGTTATTTTGTACAAGAATATAGGAGGAGAGATGGGACGACATTAGTCTGAAACTGGCCACTAGTATATGATGTCCTTTGGGTCTGAGTATGTGGTATCTATTACTATTAACTCTCTGCAGTGCTGAATATTGTTTCTGAGATTTCTAACATAGTTAAAGAAGGCTTTGTGCGTATCTTTGTCCAGGGTAGCTATTTTTACCTTATACCTCGCTTTGGTCAATTTGATTAGAATCTGAAGTTCCTTGTTAAGTTTAGCAACAGCATTTTTGGCTTCTTGAGAGTTATATTTATTTTTGTGAGCAATGAGCTTTTTCTTATATTATAGAACATGTTTATGTTAGGGTTTCACTACTGGAGTTTATTTTTGAATATGACATTGTATTTATTTCTGAAAGGGGAAGATGCATCTCTGAAGCTATATGCATGTGCATCGAAATGTCAGCAAAGGATTTCCCATTCACAGTATGATCATAGAAGTGGAAGGAGGTTTTGAATTTAGCAAGGTCATTACTCAGTTTTCATAGATTAGCCTTTCCATATTCTAAATACTGTGATGTTGGATGTTGGTTCAAGTTTTAGTCCTTAGTTGCATGTGAATGATGTGTGATCCAATTTTATCAGGAGGAGGTTATGACAGACAGGAAGCAGAACTGTCCCATATTGCTAAGACCCAAGTCCAAGATTATATCTCCCTTGGCTAGACTGCAGCCTAACTGGTCAAGGAGGTTTGTTTTTATGAAGTCCAGAAACCTCTGGCATAAGTCTTTGAGGGTGTATATATCTTCCAGTTTAGGGTGGGATAATTGAAGTCTCCTAGTTTTTGACTTAATACATAGGGACTCCATATTGTTTAGGTTGTAAGTGTGGACCATGAGAAGGAGAGGGCATAGAGTGGGTCCTGTAGTTATGTATGATGTAGTATACGGTTTAGCAAACTAGAAGTGGAGGAGTTTCAAATTGTCATCTTCTCTTAATGAGTATGGAAGTGAGATTTTTTTTTTAAATATAGACACCTCTTCATTTAGTACTAGCCATTGAAGCCCTCCACTAATGGGGTGCTTCATTTTTCTTGAAACATTTTTTATAACAATACATGTATCAACATTTTCCAGAGTAAATATAGCTAGTAGAGAGTGGGATTTTCTGTTAAAGCTCCTAACACTTGAACAGCAATATTAATGTTGTCCTGATGTTGTTTTGCTATGTCAGAGGCTTTAGAAGGCTGACATTGCCTAAAAATGCTCAAGGCTTTAGTCATTATACAGAAGCCATCGGGGGAAAGGTAGAGATTGTTCCGGCCAAAGCAGATTGGACTGTTTTCTATCTCTTCCCACTCTGATATCTATTGTATGCCCTTAAAATGGCACCAGAATCTAAGCCAGTTGTTGAAGTCAGTTATATTTTGTTCTTATTTTGATATAATTTGGTGATTGACAAATACTGCTTAAGACCAGGTTCATACCTGCCTCAGAAACACATTCCAGGAGCTCTATCATGTGGCAGCCTTTGGAGCCTGATGGTCAACTGGCCATGGCCCACTCTTTGCACAGCCTAGTCAGTGGTGCATTAGTGTGTCTCACTATGTAGTCACTTGTAATAAGGATATTGGTATGTATGGTGGGTTGCCTTATGAGTTTTTCAAATGAATATGTGTTATGGATGCTGCAAGTGATGTAAATTTATGAGGCTGCAGAGGGTATGTTTTTCCCAATAGCTATATTTAGGAGGCCTCAGTGATTTAGTTAGGTTACTTTTAAAAGCCTCAATATGTGTAGGTCCTTCTGTTTGATCAAAGATGCTTTCAATCTTTTTAGTGTGTTGTGTGGTGGTGATAACTTGTTTGTTATTTGTGGTGACTTAGTGTGAGAGCTTTCTCTTCAATAACATTATATAACTATATCAATTACACTGTTGCAGATTGTTTAAGTAATAGGTAGTGGTCAGTAAATATGACCTAATTGCTATATTGTCTCAGGATGCCAATTTCACCAAAACTGGCTACAGACACAGTTGAAAAGTACCGATCCATGCTTGCAATTGCTTACAACTGAGGGATGGAAGGGGAAGCAATGACTAAGAGATTAGGAGTCACTTATCCAGAGTCATATCTGTCTAAAATAAACAATGCAAGCCTACCTACAAAGGGGAATGTGTCACGTTGCACAACTACTGACTATTAATTATACTAAAAATTTCAGGTTATATAGGGAAAATTATGCTTCTAAGTGCCTGCATCTATACAGTCCATACTTAAATGTGGTTGTGATATGAGCAGCACTGCACAAACACGGGCATATTTTAACAGAAATACAAACAAATTCAAAGGCGCCCACTAGCCAAAAGCAAAACAGCACAATTCAACATTCTACAAGCAAACAGAGGCCTAGAAATGGTTATGGACTTCCTCTTGTCTCACTAGTGTGCAAGCCAAAGGAGTTGGATTTCAGATCACAGTAAATGCCAAAAAAGAAGTATAGAGCTGTAACAGTAACTCAGCAAGAATGCACACATACTTCTTGAAGGAGTTTCTTGGCTGGTAGTTTGTCAAACATGGTGTAAAATAGTCTCAGTCATCAGCGTAGTTCTTCTCATTGAACAGGTATGATCATATTAGCACAAGGCTGTGCAAATGTAGGCAACTCATAATACTGCCAAAATACAAAAAAAAAAATGTTTAACTCCTCTGCTGTCACTAGAGTGTAAACCAATGTAATTCTAACTCAGATCACGTTATACTTACTTTATGCATGCATACGGATATAATACATTATATATATATATATATATATATATATATATATATATATATATATATAGTTTGTGTGCTTGTGTGAGTGTGTGTGTGTGTGTGTGTGTGTGTGTGTGTGTGTGTGTGTATATATATGTATATATATATATATATATATATATATATATATATATATATATATATATATATATATATATCTATATGTAAATATCTTTCCCTCAATATCTCTCCACATTTCATTTTCCATATATTAAGCAGCTGAGAAACTATGTACCTGTTTTAAGTGCCATACTACATAGCCCACTATGTATCACTACCTATGTGTGTCAGACTGATTGATACAGAATCATTTATAAAAATGTTTTAAGACCATAGGAATTAAAAAGAAAGTGAGTCTAGTGACCATTTGTGCCTTATCCATGCCTACTGTATAGTTGTAATTCTTATGTCTATAAGGACAAACGTTTGTCCAGTGAGGAATTTGAAGATACCCATTCACTTGTCAAGATTTGAGATGAAGGATACAAGGGTGCCATCTTACTAAACATGCAGGGGTAGTTTAGTCATGAAATTGAGTAAACGCTGGGTATAAAAAAAAAAAAAACTCTGTCCCCCACAACAAATTTTATTTATATGTCGGTGGAGATTTAAGGCCTTAGTTTCAGTATTTGTTGGACTGTTGGTTTTGAAGAGCTGCAAGATGCCAATGAGAATTTGTCACTAAATGGCATGGAAAGCCAGAAACTGATCTTCCATGTTAGAGCTTGTTAAGCTTCCAACCGCTCCTAGTAGTCCATGGTTTGCAGATCAGTAATCTTCCTTGTTAGCAAACTCTGTTTCCTTTCAAGCTGTCAGAGGTGTCCAGATTGAAACACATCAAAGTAGGCATTGTCCTCTATAACTGACCTTATCAGGACTGTATATCGAGAGGTAATAGCTTTTTTTGATCTGGATGATATGCTTTTAGATAAATGTTGTGCTAAACAGAAGAATTTTCTAATGATTGATGCAACATTTTTGTCAAAACAGAAGGCATAGTCAACCTAGTTAACAAAATCCCTCACTACCTTGTCAGGTTGGTGTGGTATATTGACTACAGTGTAAACTGAGGGAGAACATCTTTTTTTTTTTTCATATATGGTAATGCTGCACTTTTTTTTATTTTAAGCTATTTTATATGCACCAGTAGTTAGTGTGAGTCATCTCTTACTGAAATGAATTTGTGTTAGAGAGCTTTTTAACAATAACACTGATATTATATTTTTTGGCAAACTTAGCTAACCGTAGGTTTGTAATTTGCAGATTGGTGAAGTGTATGTCAAAACTAAGAGTTCTATCATTGAATCCTGTGGTACATAGTAAGTTACCTTTTTACATTCTGTGTGGTGCCTTCCACATTAATGATGTTTATTCTTGTCTTTCATTCAATTTTCTATCCACCTTACTACATAAGGATCAATGCTTAGGACTCTTAGCTAATTTATACTTCTAGTATGGGGGATGGTGTTAAATGTGATGGACAGATGCAGATGGACTCTATGCACAGAATGACCAGTATCTACAACTTCTGTGACCTTCTCAAAGAAGTTCCCTAAATTTAGCAGACATGATGTACTATTGACAAAATCAAACTGATGGGAATCAGGCAGATGGTATTTGATATAATTTTTTGTGAAACCAGATATGCTACATTCTACAGCCTTGCAGATTAGCATATTTAGACCAATGGGTCTGTAGTTGCCAGAGTTTGTTGTAGAGCCACTCTTGTGAAAAGATATCACAGCAAGAGCTCACCTTGCTTCTAGGTATACTCTGTGATGGAGCCTAGGCTAGGCAAGTTAAGGAGGGGATTCCACAAATCATGCTTGGTGCCATTCATATGGCAGCTGAATGCATTATATGTACCCTTGGAAGAAGTATTTTTGATTTTAGACAGCAGAGTTAGGACAAGTTCCTTTATGCTCTTAGAGGTGTGGTAGATTTAAATATTTTTGAAGTTGTAATGACTGTTTTCAGTGTAAAGTTGACACTGAATGTATCTGTTAATATATCAGCTACAACTTTTGAGTTAGACTGGCTGCTGTCACTTTGAGTCAGTTCAGTACACTGTTGGACATTATTTCTTAATTTCCTAATGCAACTCAAGACAAATGTATAGTTATATTTGGTTTCTGATGCTAGTTCTAGTTTATTAGGCTTTCATCTTCCTGTTGCTAACTTTTAATTTCTTGGTAATGTTATAACACAGTTTTTGACATGGGACAATTTGGATTTTTTTATACAACTTAGACTTTTTTTCTTATAATAGACCTTTTTTGTCAGACCACCAGGCTTCCTATATTTAGTTTTAGAAGGGAGAACTGAATCTAAACATTTAGGTAGCTGGGTACATAACTCTGTTGTACAAGTAACAGCTGACGCTACTTTTGAACTAGTGATGATAGTGATACTATTAGTACATTTTGAGAGTTTATCATAGAATTTGAAAAGCATTGTACATTTGAATCAACTTCAGAAATGTTCATTTTAGAGTATATGACAGTTTAAATGAAATTGTGATAATTTTGTGATCAGATTTGACTAAAGATGAAGGTACTAATGGGGAAGTATATGAGGGGGGCTTTGTTGATTAGGACAGGGCCTAGAATGGTCTACTTTCTAGTAGTCTGGTTCACTGCAGGTTCTTGGGATTTTTCATTTTTTTAGATTGAGGATTCTCTGGACATAACTGATTTTAAAGGTGTAGGTGTACCAGTTTACTAAAGAATAGTTGAAATTTCTCATCATAAAGGAATTCAAAATTTTCATTATCTTATTTTGGCGAGTACTTTAAGAAATCTTTTCTGGTCCTCTGAGGAAATGGAGAAAACGTATTTTGTTCCAGGTAAATTGGAGCTCAGTGATTTCAGTTTCTGGGTCTCTGGGAATCTGCCTAGAAGTGATATGGTCCTTGACAAATATGAAAAAGCCACAACAGTTCCTTTCAGGCATAAATGCATCATACATGCAAAAACTGCAGCACATGTGTAGATGTGTTCAAATGGTAGGAGAGTTATAAGATTTTGCGACTTGTTTTTAAGACTTCTGGCATTGAGAATAGTTACTGTGACATAGTTAGATTTGGAGTTTGAATTAGTTGTATTTTTCTGTTACCTTGTGATACCCAGCAGCTAGATTCTGTGTAAAAAGGCACTATGGTAGTAGCAAAGGCTTTATCTAGTTCACAGAAGTCATACAGCAAGAGGTTCAGGCCATCCTTTGCAGATCATGTAGGATTATTAACCTTATCACCCCAAGTTGACCCATACTCAACCTCCCTAGAATGACACCAAGTACTCAGGCAGTCACTGAAATCAATTATTTTTTCTTTGTATTTAGACATCATTATGGGTGGCAGTAGTATTTCACTCAAGACCATGGTCATGCCTGCATTTGACACTTACATGGTGAAAACCAACATGTCTCTTTTCTCTATGTCTGTTTGAGTTGAGGGCCTCATGTCATTCACACCTACTTGGGTTACTGCAAGGAGGTAAACGTATTTGTGTAGCATAAGGGGCTGGACTGCAGCGTCCCTGTAATATCATGGATCCTGCCTCTGGATAGAAAACTAACTGTAATTCTTTTAGTTGTGACAATTAAAAAATAAAGTGCCTGTTATTAGACTGCCTTTTTGTTCTGTTTTATGAGGAAAATATCAGCCATGGCTTTGTTCATAGGTAAGTACTAAGATAGCTGCCCTTGTGAGCCATTTTAAGCACAGCCAGTTTCCATTTCAGTGCTTGAAATAACATCACACTTGGTGTTAGTCTGGTCTTACCCATCCCATGGTCAATAATTATATATTACCCCTAGTGAGAATATCTCTAATCCTTAATCCCTAACCCTTACTGCCATCCCACTCCCTAAACTGATACTCCCTTTCCCCTAAATCTAAATCCCTTCCTACTTCCTGATCTTAATTATAAATCTCCAGATAGCAGAATATGTGACTGACAAATACCAATTCACTTACATTGTTAATTGATAACAATCACACCCTCTCTAACACATACCTCCACCACTGATGAAGAAGCATACAAAGTAAAACAGTTTGACAAATTTCTGCAAAACTCACTTTCAATAAAATTCTTTTCAAAGAAAAGAAATGGAGCATATTTTTAAAATTGCCTACAGTCTCTATAGCACATGTGTGTGTGTGCACGTGCGTGTGTGTGTGTATGTTGTATCAAGTGTAATATAACATTATTTTCTCAAAGTGCAAAAGTCAAATTAAAATTCACTTTCAACATAAAATGGTTCTTCCTAGCATATATCTGGCTATTTACATTTGATTTCTAAGTTTGTTAGGCCACTTTTAAAGCATTTCAATGAAACATGAGACTTCTTACAATTCACAAACTTGATAATGCAGCCCTGCTCAAGCTATCTTGCAATTTCAAATACACCTAGAGTTAAGTTCCTAGTACTTTCAGTAAATCCACAGTTAGGCTCTTGGAATTTCTTGAGTACATTCACAGACATTCCAATGATTCTCTTGGTATTTCCTCAGATGCTTCTGGTCAAGGTCTGCCAAGAATCTGTACTATTTGCCATTAAATATCCCTATTTGAGAGGCAAATATCTGAAACATTATGGGCTTTCAGCCCTTCCTTTAATGACAGTTCTTCAGGTGATTCACATTAAATTGCGTTATTACATTTTTTTTTTATAATTTTACTGTAATATACAATGCATATACAGCACATCAAAACAACATTTCTTGCATACTATGCTACAGTGTGAGTGTATGTTTGTGTGTGCATGTGTATGTGTGTGTTTGTGTGTGTCCTGAGGTAGGTCGGTACTTCATACAGGATTAGCTGATCAACTTTCTTCTCATTAAATGCTGGGCTAGGCGTTCACTCCCCTGAGACCCTGAACTGGATTAGGCATTAACATAATTAATGAATGAATAGATGTTTTATGTTCATAGGTTCATAGGAAAGTACTAGGCTAGCTGCCCTTGTAGGCCATTTAAGCCTAGCCAATTTCACTTTTTCTGCTCAAAATAACCTTTTCCATTTAGTTATAGATTAGCCTTACCCATCCCATTGTCACTAATTATATATTACCCCAATGAGAATAACTGAGATTATACCATAGATAATTTGAGGTTGGCCCATGCATGCAACAAAAGATTTAAGAGCTGCCTCTGTCCATTGCTAGGGGGCAGGCCTGGGATAAATTTTCTGTTTCCCATCCATAGATCTAAGATGACCTTGAAAATGGACAGGGATGAACTTTGTTTTATGTGGCTGGGGAGTCTACTCCACAGCTTTGCAAGATATACCTGTCCCTCCAAACCATTCTGTTGATGTTCTAGAAGAAATTAAGATCACCAGACTGAGTATTTCTGATGCCATTTGAATTGCTGATGTAGAGTAAATCCATCAGTAATGGGTCGGTGTATGCCTTGTATGCCAGGCACAAGACACCTCTTAGCAGTCTGTAGGATACCGAGGATAGCGACAGGGCTCTGAGTCGGTCCATGTAGGACATGTTGTTTTAGGGTGACTATAATTCTTTTGATGATATTTTCTTACCCAGAGACCCTTTCTGTTAACCCATGTAACTGTAACTGTTCAGATTTACAAGGTGACAGGCCTCAGAAGTAGAAATCTTACAAAGTATAAAACTAATCAAACTATCTATGTCTGTCTATATACAGAAATATACACACACACACACACACACACACACACACACACACACACACCAATACTCAATCTGGAATTTATGACCAGTTATGTCATTTGCTCATATCACACAATAGGTAAACAGAGGGAATCAAACCAGGACTGCAGGATGAAGCTCATTAGCAGGTCACACCCTTAATTCTCTATACTAAACTTCCAGATTTGTCATCCTGTTTTTTTTTTTCACATGTATGACTATAGACATTGGAGGCTTCTAGAATGCATAATCCTAGTGTCCTGCGAAAACAAAGCAATTTAATTTTAGAGAATGTTTTGTTTATCTCAAAGTCTACATATTACATAATAATTTTAGCTAGTTCTTTGTTTTGATAGGAATACGACTTTTTTTAATCTTCATTTATGACCATAACAGCAAAGATCAGCTTGTGAGAATGGCATTGCCTCAAACAGTTTAATGCAAATAGACAGCTGTAAAATACCCAGACATCACTGGCAGCCTTGCAATGCCAGCAAAAGTTTAAAAGGTTGTGTTTTATTCAGTATTTATATGTTTATTATTCTGGACAACAGTTCAGGAATAGAAAAAAAACATGTTTAATATTTGGAATAATCTCAAGTTGTTGGGCAACATTTTGTTGTGTTGTTAATATCTGCTTAGGTCTTGAAGTACCTGGACTAAAGGTTACAGCTCGTGGCTTGGTAATGCTAATAACCATTAACGATTGCATGTAATGGATAGCCCACGAGCAGATTTACATTCTAATGTGCTCTTCTGTTGTATTTCTTGTAATAATATTAAACATCCCCAGTAAACTGTTCCAGCAGCCAAACAAATTAAATGCAATTCAAAACGCCCAGCCTTTTGTTAATCATAGAAGCAGAGTTTAATTGCTAATATCCAATGTAAAAAAAGATAAAACAACTGAGTTTGGAATTATGGGAAAGAGAAAAAAAAGGATTATTGAGATCTGATTTACAAATAATCTACTTTATGTAAGGAACATTTTAAAGGCTACCCTGTGTTTCTTCATAGTTTGGTGCATTGCTATACTAGTCTTAAAAAACAATTTCTTGAAAACTGTACATTAAAAGATTCAGAAAACACATTTTGTTTAACTGAAATGCTGCACTCAGACACAAATCTTACAGCTCAGTGCAAAAAGAAATGAAAGATTGAGTGTGATCATGCAATGGAAATACTATACAAAGACTTACAAATCCATTAAAATGAAGTGTAACACTTGCTAGTGCAAGACAGTACTACAAAGCCATTGGCAAATTCTAACCAGTCTGTGACAATTTTCCATATGAAAGCATTTAATAAGGTATATTTTGCTTCCTATAAAATAAAACCAAGGCCATGGTAGCTTACTACATTTCCAATCACCAAAATTCTGGTTACTCCAACAAGCTGCCAATGTGATACTACACATAGATTTCATAGTGTAGTCACATAATACATATATTATATAGTAATTATGCAATGGCTATAAAAACTATAGCCTCAAATTAATAATATAAAAGAATGTTTGCCTGAAGCCAAGTCCTGTTTCTGCTCTAAGGGGAGATATGCCTCTCTCCTGTTTATAATTATCTGTACTATGAGGACATACATAGTCAGGAAAGAGTACCTTTAATTCCCTTTCCCTGAGACCATGTGTCATAAGATTAACAATGCTAATAATTATTGAGCAAGAGGGAGAGAGAAGTCATCACTCTTGGGGTGCAGGCAAGCTTACTCTTTTGTAACATAGTAATCAACTGCTATTTATTTTGCTGAATATCCTTTATTTTGACTCAAAATTACGGGTTGTTACTTATAAAATTTGTGGTTTTCTGACAAGTCATTGAGGACTGCAGTCACGAAATAATGACAGCTATTTCAGTTTCACACTTAATATCCATCAAAAATGCATGTTAATTCTAAATCTGCTGTAGACAAAGCTAGTACTCTTTCATCCCCAATACACCTCTGTCACTGATCATTTCAACATCCTTGCATCTGACAACACTGCCATAGAAATAGTGCAGGAAACCAAACTTCTAGGTGTTATCATTGACAATAAACTTTTATTTGACCACCATATACAGCATAATATAAAGAAAACTCCTCAAAAACTGGGACCCTTATATAGAAACAAACATTTCTTTATTGCAGTAACCAAAACTACCCTTGCAAAAAATATTTTTACTTCCTCTCTTCTTTATGGTGCCCCTATCTTAACTAACTTACAAAATTCTAGCCTAAGCAAGTTGGAACAGTATTACAACAAAGTTGAAAAGCTTGCCACAAACTCTAAATATCATGCAAACCACTGTGAACCACTCTTAGAATTAAACTGGCTTGAATTCCCACAACTAACTTACCTTTATTCAGCTATCCACCTTGCACATCCTTATTTTGAAGCCTACTGCCTGCCCTGCACAAGCCAATCTAGTCACACCTTACACACCAAATCGATCCCTACGATCAGAAGACAAAAATCACTATCTCAAAACCCACAAGAAAAACTGGTCTCTCTCTGTATTCATACTTTGTCTCCATACTTTGTAATTTACTACTTCTAGCTACCAGGCCTATGCCTGGCCTAACCCATTTCAAAGCCTCTTTAAAAAATCATTTCTAAAATACATGGCTCTGCTGCTGCATAAAGCCTGCCTAATGCTTAGGTCTTCCTCTTCTGTCACATTTTAATCCCTCACAGACTGGAAGATCCTAAAGCTCTTCTAACTCCTTTGCTGCTTTTATACCATATCCTTAAGCTACTGCTCAGACTTTATTGCTTCTCTTCTTCTTAACTCTTTCTCACTATCTATCTACATCACTATCTTTCTGGCTGCTGTTTTCCTAACTGAAACTAACATTCTATTTTTGCATGTACTATAACAACCAATGTCAAGGCCGTGGCAGTGCAGTGATTAGCGTTGTCACCTCACACCAAGAGGTTCTCCCCTTCGATTCTCGGCTGGAGCACCCTCTGTGTGGAGTCCGCATGTCCTAAAGACATGCAGGTAGGTGCATGCGCGAATGGGTGTGCCTTCTTTTAAGGTTGGGCATCAGGCTGGCAACTCGGCACCATAAAAATCCACTGCCAATCATTAGCAGACCAGAGTTCCACTGTGGCGACCCCTAACCAGGAAGAGCCGAAAGACTGTAACAGTCAATGTAACACATTGTACTACCTACTTACTTTTTTTTGTTTGGACACTATCTACATCATGTATGATGAGAGGGACTAGTATTGTCTGTAATGTTTAAACTGTATAGCATTGTCTAGATGTGTAGTAATATATTGCAACATCTTGTAGCAGTTTGTTCTTTCAACTTATTTTTGTATAGTATTTCAAATGTAATCTTTATTGTATTGGATTATACTGTATATATATATATATATATATATATATATATATATATATGGATCTAGGACTCACCATCGAACACACATTTCACCAAAATGTAAATGGGCGTACTCAAATTTGTAAAAGTGCATTTTATCGAGCATGCACTTTCGCCAGAATGTAAGTAAGCAAACAGTTGTTTGCATGTAGTTTTAGCTGTACATCAACATGTAGTATAGATTGTACAGCTAAACAAACTGTTTCTTAGATTGCAGTACAGTGGAGATAAGGGAATATTCTCTTATCCCCACTGTAGTGCAATCTCGGAGTGAGAATATTAAAGGAAGGGGGGTGTGGGTGGATCAGGGGGGCTTACCATCCTGCATTTTTTTTTTTTTTTTTTGTGAAAGTGCATTTTCAATAAATGCACTTTCGTGAAAGTGTGTTAGGTGGTTTATGTTTTGGTGAAATGTGTTCAATGGAGAGTTCTTGCTCTGTATATATATATATATATATATATATATATATATATATATATATATATATGGTTCCCTATCAGAAGCATGAAACACTATAAGCCTGAAAATCAAAATCCTGAAACCAAAAGCCTGAAAACTCAAAATCCTGAAAACCCAAAATCCTGAAACTCATAATCCTGAAAACACAAAATAGACATACTGACGTCATTGTGGCTTTGCTGTTGTTAGCCCTGTGGTGTTAGGTCATGCATTGGGTTCAGGTAAGTGTGCGGTTGGTTTTATGTTAGGGTTAGGGGCGGTATAAGTGAGTTAGGGTTAGGGCGCAGGTTAGGCATGTATGCAATAGTGACAAAAATTAGGGTTGGGGCGGTTTAAGTGAGTTAGGGTTAGGGCGCGGGTTAGGTGAGTGTGCGATAGTGACGGACCTTAGGGTTAGGGTTAGGGTTAAGGTCAGTTGGTAGATATTAGTGTGTTTGTATTGGCATATTAGCATTATTTGTGTTTTCAGGATTTTGAGTTTCAGGATTTTGGGTTTTCAGGATTTTGAGTTTTCAGGCTTTTGGTTTCAGGATTTTGATTTTCAGGCTTATAGTGTTTCAGGCTTCTGATAGGGAACCATATATATATATATATATATATATATATATATGTGTGTGTGTGTGTGTGTGTGTGTGTGTGTGTGTGTGTGTGTGTGTGTGTGTGTGTGTGTGTGTGTGTGTGTGTACATATATATATATATATATATATATATATATATAAAGTACTTTTCAATTGCACCTCATTATGAAGAACATACCTCATGTTCATGTCCCTCAAAGTTCCACATTGAAAGGGTCTGTCACACATTCAGTATAGGAAATTTTAACTGATATTAATTATAAATAGAAATGAATCATAATAATTTAATAATTCATTAAAATATCTATTTTATAAGTAAAAGGAGCATATTTAAATCTTCCTATGACCTTCTCCTTCCTAGTCGATGTTGTTAGTAAGCCATTAGTATGTGTTCTACATTTTGCCCATTTGTTCCACATTATAAGGGCTAGTGTTCCTCCTTTTGGAGATGGAAGGTTGAGAGCTATAAATATATCTATCTATATATATATATATATATATATATATATATATATATATATATATATATACATACAGTACACTCACACACACACACACATATATATATATATATATATATATATATATATATATATATATATATATATATATATATATATGCATCTGTTTAAAATCTGTTCCTGATTTTGGGCCTGTATTCCTCATTATTTGTGGTTTTGTCCCTGATTCCTGCACTAAGAGGTATATTTTGCAAAAGCAATTTTAAGACTTGAAAAGTTGAACATTGAATTTAGTGCCATTTCATTCAGCAGCTCAGTGCCTTTTGTGAGTTTTAATTTAGCTGTCTAGGTTCATAAACTGAGTGTTGCAAAGATGACAGTTATGATTCCACACAATAAATCCTATTATAAACTGTGACCTAACTCTGGAACAGGCCAGAAAGTAAGGTAATGATCTGCAAGCACTCACTGTATAGGGAAGTGCTATGCTCTTATCAAATGCAAGCTGTCAGATGACAGAAGATGACCAGCACATTTCATGCTGCACAGATGGTTTACTGTCACCAATTATAGCCAATGAAAAGTGATTAACTGCAATTTACTTATTTAATGTTTGGATATTTAAAATAATATGGTGACTATGTAAAATACAAATAAGGATTAAATGTGTTGTTTAACTGAAGTTTACAGTTTTACAAAGTTATTAGACTGTAAGAGTATAATAGTCATACAGAGACAAATTCTTGTAAGACATACAAGAAAACTTGATACAACTGACTGTATTTCTCTCTATTAGTATCTATGTCCGTAAAAGCCCAAATAATGGGTGCGAGTAATAATGGTAAAATTCTACTGCCATCACTTACTGTGGTCTTTTCTGATGAAGTGGTGTATAAAAATTAGAGGTTCCATCTTCTATTTAATGAATCTAACATTTTTATTCTGAATGCTTATCGTGCATAAGTGTATGAATTAGCTTTACTTACCGTTTAATCCAATACTTTACTAAATGCTGTTGTTTCAGAAAACTGTAAAACAAAGCAAAAAACAAACAGTGACAATCATCAGATTATGGTCTTTTATTAAAAAGGCAGCCTTTTATTATATAACATCCTTTTAACTGGACCTCAAAACTGAAAACACATGTAAAAGTCCTTTCTCTATCTTAACTTCAAACATGAACACCCCCCCACCTCACCCCAAAGGTCATAGGTTCCTATGTGCTTACTAGGGTATTGGTCTGTGAGGAACTTAAGATGTTTCGTATTTCAAAAAAAAGGAGTTAAATGATTTATAATGCTGCTTATGTTATAAAATATATGGCAATATATGTGAAGTATAATGTTTGTTAATGTTAATTTAATACAGTTCGATTACTGATGTATAAATGTAAACTTGCCTGTGTCACAAGTAATGATTCAATCTTCTTCTTTCGGCTTTTCCCAGTTAGAGGTCGGCACAGTGGAACTCCGGTCTGCTAATGATTGGCAGTAGATTTTTATGGTGCCGATGTGCCAGCCCGACACCCAACCTTCAACAAAGGCATGCCCATTCACGCATGTCTTTCAAATGCCACTCGACTGCAGGGAGGACGTGCAGACTCCACACAGAAGGCACTCCAGCCAAGAATCGAATGGGAGAACCTCTTGCTGTGAGGCGACAATGCTACCACTGCACCAACATGGCTATAATGAATCAAAGAAGGAGTTTAAAAACAAGAAGCTTATCCATGCATTCCCATTGTAATTATTAGTCCCTACATTTTGTAAAATGAATCTTCAAGGATAGGACACACAAGTATAAGGTGGGTACTTACATATTTTCCTCTCTCCATAAGGGCCATTGATGGCAAATCCAGGGGTGATTTGTGGATACCCATTCACTATTCTGTTGCTGAAAGGAAGTGAGGCAGCTGAAAGAGGAAGTGACTACAGCACCAAGCATCAAGCAGTATCAAGCAGATAGATGGCTAACACATTCAGTGTTTTGGCTTTCTGTCTATTTTACAGCTTGTGATAGTGTTTTCCGCTTTTTATTTTTCATTAGCACTGAGGTAATTGTTCATCTGGAAGTATGTGATGGCAGAACATTTTAAGTGTTTTGCTTTTTGTTTTGATTTAGTTTGTGGTAGAGTTCATCAATTTTCTTCCTCTGCTTGCACTGAGGTAACTGCTTATCTGGTACTCTGTGCTTGCAAAGTTATTTGGCTTTTTGCCTTTTTATTTTGTGGTAAAGTTCTTTGGGTTTCTGGTTGTGTTTTTCACAAAGGTAACTTTTTATTTGATAGCAGGTGCTAGCAGTATTTCCTGACTTTTTGTCTTTTTTTCACTTTGTGGTAGAGTTTTCTAACTTTCTGCTTCTGCTTGCACTGAGGTAATTGTTCATCTGGAAGTAGGTGTTAGTGGTGATATCTGGCTTTCTGCTTTTTGTTTTAATTTATGGTAGTGCTCTTTGATTTTTTTTTTTTTTTTTTGCTTGCACTGAGGTAATTGTTCATCTTATTTGAGTTAGATTTGTAAAACAATGCTGTGGAGTTTCTATTTATTTAAGTCCTTGTCAAGACTTCAGAGTATATATTTTATTTCTATTTGTGTGCTTTCCCTATTTTTCTTAAGATTTGGGTAACGCATACCTTTTGTCTGCTGATTTGCAGTGACTGAGAGGTGTTTCACCTGTCAGGAACAAAGAAGTTTCATTTAAATAAAGCCACTTAAGCTGTGCCCTTGAGTTACATTCAAGAAATAGTGCTGTGGAGTTTTTATTTACTTGAGTCTTTGTCAAGACTTCAGAGTATTTATTTTTATTTTCTATTTATTTGTGTACTGCCCCCCCCCCCCATCTTTTTCAAGTTGTGGAGAACACATATCTTTTTCTGCCTAGTAATTTGTGGTGACTGAAATGTATTTTATATTATCATGAAGGAAACAGCTGCATTTAAGAAGCACTGCTTAATAAGCAGTTGATTTGAGTTAAAGTTGGAAAATAATGGTGTGGAGTTTGCATTTACTTGAGTCCTTGTAAAGACTTCAGGGTATTTATCTTATTCTTTATTCATTTGTGTGCTCTCGCTCATCTGTTTTAAGAAGTGATGAACACATACTTTTTTTCTGCCTGATTATCTGTGGTGACTTGACAGCTGTTTCACCTATTAGGAAGGAAGTGGCCACATTTAAGCAGTACCACTCAGGAAGCTGCGGTGGTGCACTGCTAACACTGTTGCCTCACAACAAGAGGTTCTCCCGTTCAATTCTCGGCTGGAGCACCTTCTGTGTGGAGTCTGCATGCCCTCCCTGTGGTTGAGTGGCATTCAAAAGACATGTGTGAATGGGTGTGCTTTCGTTGAAGGTTGGGTGCCGAGCTGGCACCTCGGCACTCTAAAAATCAACTGCCAATCATTAGCGGACCGGAGTTCTGCTGTGGAGACCCCTAACCAGGAAAAGCTGAAAGAAGAACTCAGGAAGCTCTTTATTTGAATTATTTGAGCTATATTTGGAAAACAGTGCAATGGAGTCTGCATTTACTTTAATCATTATAAGAAATTATGGGTATTTTATTTTATTTTCTCTAATGTACTCTCCCTTATCTTTCTTAAGATGAGGGGAACACAAACATTTTTTCTGATAGGTGATCTGTGATGATTAACAGAAAGTTTTACCTATGATGAGGGAAGCAGCTGCATTTAAGCAGTGCCACTCAATGAGCAGGTAATATGAGTTGCATATGGAAAAGAGTGCTGTGGAATTTACATTTGCATGAGTCCTTGTAAGAACTTCAAAGTATTTATTTTATTTTTTTATTAATTTGTGTGCTCTCCCCCATCTTTCTCAAGACGTGGGGAGAACATACTTTTTCCTGCCTGGTGATCTGTGGTAATTGACAGGTGTTTTACCTCTCAAGAAGGTAGCATTTACTGAGTGTGGAATGTTTGGAATTTGATTTTATAGACAGTACATCTCAATACCATTTGCTTATTTATAACATATGTTTGTGTCCTTTCGGTTTTTAGAATGGATACCTTAAACATTTATGTATTTGAAGATCTGATTAAAAATCAATATTTACTTGAATGTGGAAATGATGGTGTATATCTAAAAAGCACTTATAAGAGGGATCATTTCACCTGTGTATCAGACTGATGGAACTTTGTAATACTATCAGCAATAAGGTCTTGAAAAACAACTTAAATTGTAAATACCTGTATGTGAAGCATTCTACCTTTGTACATAAGTTTATACTAGAGTGGTTAGAGGATGTGAAAAATATCAAAAGTAGAGCCTTAGATAATAAACATTTGTAATGGAAAATCATTAAAGAGACAAGTTAGAAAGTAATGATACACATTGCAGTTTCTGACTTTACAACACTCACAAGATCATTCACAATAAAGTTGGGAAACTTTGATGCTATTAACTGTGTAACTTTCTAAGGCCAATGTAAAGCAAAGGTAAATTTACCAGTTCAACACCACAAATGCAGATATACTAAGGACATTAAGTTAGCTGCGCACCCTGGGCATTTGACACAAAACGTATATATCCCTGAATCCAAAAGATAGGAAATAGGAAAATGGCACTATCATCCCTTGCACAGGGTGATGCATGTGGTAGCAGGAGGCCTAGCCTGACACAAAAGGTCAGTGAGTGTGTGTGTGTGTGAATAAAAAATAGAAATAGCAGACATCTGGATAAACAAACAAATGGCCAGAGAGACAAAATGAGTTTTAAGCTGTACAGCTGAACCATGTAACCGTTTTGTGTGTGTGTGTGTGTGTGTGTGTGTGTGTGTGTGTGTGTGTGTGTGTGTGTGTGTGTGTGTCTGTATGGGCTCTCCAGGTGAAATTGGGGTGTGTGTGAGTCTGCATGGACATAGCCAACCTCTGTGCTGGCTCTATGTCCTGGTATGTTGGATGGGTTTGAGCCATGCATGGTAGAGGTGGTAGTTCATTTTTGTCATCCCTGACCATGAGAACAGGCGCTATCAGAAGTTGCATTGGCATGTCCATGCCCCTGGTTAGATGCATTGCTGCTACCTGAACATGATCAATGTCTACTGGATGAGTTCCCTTCATGGGGATGCCCAGGACCCACGACCCCATGGCCTGCCATGTCTGGGTGTATATGGGAGCGTGATCGGGCACAGCCACATTGGCTGATAGCAGATGATGTGGCTTATCTACACCCACAAGGATGTCATTCCCCTCCCATCAGATGTTTCCTAACAGACAATGCTCGTTCAATGACAAACCCTACCTCATTCCAATGTGTCATTCACCCGATCTAGTGAATTGGCAACACAGTGGAGGCAGTCACACATGTCAGCCTGTGCCACATCTATAACCCTGAGTATTTGTATGGAGCATCTATGGGAATGTGTTTGTGTCTCCATGATGGCCCTGAGCATATGTTGAGTGGCATGGGAAGAGACACCTTCATCAGGTGGACGAGGGACAGCAGGTCCTCTCTGAGCAACCCTATCAACCCTCCTGCATGGCACCTTGCCCACACTTTGGCTATGGCCAGATTCAACAGGCACTGAAGCTACAGTAACCACACTTTCCTGATTAGTGGCCTCACCCTCCACCTGTCCAGTATCTGTGGGTTCACTGGAATGGGTAGGCATAGGCTTACTAGCTGTGTCTGCTGGAATTGCAGAGAATGGCTGTATATCAATCTCAGTGTCAGGTTCAACCTCTGCACCCCCTGACTGTGGCTCAGTTTGGTCACCATCATCATCAGAGTCTGCTGATACACTGACATCAGGTGGCAGAGGGCCCACACTTTCACTGTCATGATCACTTGTGATTAAAAGCAAGAAACACAGGACAAAATTATTACTTACGCTACTGTAGTCTAATATATGCTAACAAACTAATGGCAGTGCTACTATTATGGACAGTACAGGAATGCACACAACAGGCCTGACATCAACAACACACACTAAAATATTCCTTTCAATTGCTCAACAGTAGTGACATAAAAATGTTTGGCTTACGATCTGCAGAGGAGAGTCTCCTCTGCGATTCAGATGGGCCTGGAAGAAGTTAAGCAAGAAGTAAGGGCATCATCATCACAATAAAAAGTGACACAGGTGGTAATAATTTACACCTTTATATGGCCATTAAATATACTTTCAACAAGAATGCGAACATCAACTCAAGCCTAAACTAATAACTGTATCAATCTTTAATCCCCCCCCCCAAAAAAAAATCCATGTGACACAGAAGTAACATATTGATTTTATTTGTTTTACTATACAACAGTATTCAACTGTTGAGATACCAAAGCCTACCTGGAAGTTCCTCCTGGGGCATGCTTGCTGTCTCTGACATTGCTGCTCCCACATCCAGGACATGCTGTACTGGACTGTCCTGTGAGCTGTCTGGATCCCTGATATTGGCCAGGAACTTTTCACTAGGTGTTAATGGTTGTACCCTAGCAGGCCATTCCCCAGTACCCATCTGGTAACAGCCACTGCAGTTGCTGTTCTCCATGCAGATGTGATTCTCTCCATGTGTACCTGCTTGAATATCTTACCATGGATACCCACAGCATTCACATTAACAACTATCTGTTGCAAAAATTTGCATCCTACGTGCCATATCTACCCTTTCCCTTTCCAGCAGAAAAGCACCATGTTGCCTAAAGACATCGAATATGACCTCATTCTCAGCATCTGAAGGGGGTCTCTGAGGATTGACATGCCTGGGTGGCATAATCCTAAGTGTCCTAAAAAGGCAACAGAAGGATAATGCACATAAGTATCACATAAGTACTGAATAATTGTTTCTAGATAAAACAGAAAAGGTAGCCTCTCAGTATTATCCCTTGTAGAAATATACAACAGTCTACAGATGTGAAATACAAACAGGCAGGATGCAAAGAAAGGACAGTAACAAGAGCAAAATTTACTTGTTTTTGCCATAACAATAAATCACCTTTGCTCCCCCTCTCACAACCCCCCACAAAAGAACATGCTGTCCTTGTTTATGAGACAACAGTAACTCAGCCTTGGTTCCCCAGAAAAGAACATGAAAATAACACATTTTGCTAACAAACCATCTTTGAAACACTAAAGGTGCTGTTGAAGGAACTGTCTCCAAAACATTTGTACATATTTATTATGCAGCATTCCATTTTCATGTATTGGCAATCATGTATGCCTCTGAAATGGCTTAGCAAACATGCCCATTCCATCAGTATAGTTCTAAGTAATGCATATAGATAAAAGTGTCTAAGCCTTTCCTTCAGAGTTTAATTACATTCCAGCATATGTAGTATGTAGTTGACCAAATGGTACCATACCTTCTGATGTTCAGTACTCCTCTGTACAGATATATCCTGAAGAAATAGCATTATGTGCAGTCTTCCCAACATAAACAAGTCTCTTCACCATCAGTTTGCCTAGCTACACAGTTGCCTTTTTATATTTATATGGTGTAGATTAAGGGCTGTTAACATGAAGATGCAAATAAGGTATGAACTCATTAAAATTGCTGAATGCCAAAAACTGGGATCCATGTAAGACATGTAAGCATAGTGCAGGCACTCCCTCGGGGTTTGGTTTTAATAAATTGCAATTCTGAATTATTAGTGATTGGAGAAGGAAAATACAACAGCACTGCAGGCTGCTAGGTCTATATTATACAATGAAACACTAAAAATGTCGACTCACCTTTAGTCGACATGAAAATCTTGAAACTGCAGTTTATCGAATGGCCAAATCACAGATTTCTTTCCAAGGAAAAGAAATCAGTAGGTCAACAATGAACACCACAAAAAAAAAAACACTTTTAAGTGGGGGGCTTCACCCCCCCCAACATGGGGGCTGTGCCCCCCACACCCCCTAACTAAATATTCTATCTCCAACATCATACTACAGTCAGGGAAAGGGCAGATGTAATGGAACAGCCAACCAATTTCTGTCCCCTGGAAAGAAATCAATTATTTGGCTATTCGATGAGCTGCAGCTTTGACATTTCTGTGTCTTCGAACATATGATGTAGACCCAGGCTGCCTTACTTCCACTGGGTGTCTCAGGTTAGATTTACAAAGTGTTAGATGTAAGGTTGAAAATGTAAGTAAGCAGCACACAAGTCACAGGTTGTGTTCCTTAATATCCAACCTGCACTTCATTTATTAGTAACTGCATATTATATTATTTACACTTAATATCCTCACACATCTTAAGGCCAATGATATAGAAAGGCTTACACACTGCATGTCTCAGATTACCACTCAGATAAATTGAAGAATGGCCAACAAACACAGAAATGTAAGACAGAGATGTATATTTGCAAGCAATAATCATGACAGCTAATACATGCACAAATAACTCTTGTATGCTTTGATATCACTGTAGATGCTGGTGCAGTTGGTTGTATGCAGCTTGAGTTCAGTTCTTTGCTGCAAAGCTGTGTGGCAAAGAGGCATAAGGCACCTATCCTGTGTTCTGAAGCTCCATTGGAGTGAGAGTTCAAATCCAGAGCTCTGTAGAAATATCTCATGTGTGCTAACATTTTCTAGTGTGTATGTAATAGATTGCTTTTCCTCATTTCAACTACCTCACCCTTTTCTTTCTTTTTTCTTTTTTTTGGCCAGTGTTTGCAAAATGCACTGCTTAGTGCAAACACGAGAGATGGACAAAAATGAAGGTCAGGTTAGGCTGTGCTTATCTGGTTTGCCAAAGTACAGCAGTATACAAAGTGGACAACTGGACCACCCAAGAAGCAGACAGGACCTAGACAGCCACAAATACAGACTGGATGCATTTAATTAATGCTACTAGACATTGTGCAAACCTGCTATATGATTTTGCACAGCGGTTAACAGCAAGACTTTAAGAATGATTAGTAAAATACGGAATGTCATGTAACTAGTCCTATGGCAGCAGGTGTAAGTGTAGGCCTGGATTACAGTCCTGCATTCTAGTACAAGGTGTGCAACCTTTGTTTTACTGTTGTGACATTGCAGTTTATAGCAATGAACTGCAACTTAGGCAAGTGTTTTCTCAACCTTCTTGTGGTGACAGATGTAAGTGTAGGCCTGCCATACACATGGTTGTGGTTTCGACTACAGCATTTTCCATACATTTTTTTTTAATGTCTAACTTCCCATTATAGTCACTCTCACTTATAACACTTGAAATAGTGGAGCTGATATTAATTATATGTATGAGGGATGAGACACTAGTATTGGGTCAGTTATTTTTGTATATATCTATGTTTTATCACATTTATTATCAGATGTATGACTGTGGGTATATTGTGTACTATATTTCTATAAGTATATTTCTGCTGTTTGGACTGGGATAGCCTTCACATGTGCCTAATGCACATACACAACTGCCTGTATATCCAATAACCTGGAAATCACAACTGCAATTATGTAATGCCTCACTGCTTGGTACTGTTGCACTTCACTTACCATCACACAAAAGCATTGCTTGGGGGTGCGCATTGCTAAGCACCATGTTTGCAATATGGTAAGCAGAGCACAACAGTTCCAGTGTGTGCAGTCCCATTATACATGATAACTGGAACTGGCAGGAAATATCAGTCTCCATTGCTCTAGATCCATGGCAGACATTTCTGGAGAAGGTGTCAGGTTTAGAACACAGTGATGGAATGTCAAGGAGTTCAATATTTTTATTGGACACCTAGTTAAGAACCACAGTGCTATGCTTCTGCAGGGTGAGTATTATGGCTCCCAGTATAAGTCAGAAGGTAGTGATAGTTTAACCCAGGCTGTATCCAGTGCCACTGGTATGACTAATGTAGGCATCATTTCAATGATCTTTGGAGGAGGAATTGGGATACTCTCGACCACTGGATCAGAAATTTAGGACTGCAGATATCCCTTGCCTCTGTAAGTATCAACTACAGAGAGTACTTGTATGACTTAAAAGCTGAATATAGTCAAGACTGGTACTCATAATGGTATTCTGTTCTATTTTTTTCCACAGCTGTCAGTGATTGGGACATCAATGTCTGAACCCACAGGGCTAGACTGGGAAGAATAAGGAAAGCATGTGGTATGTATGCAGCAGAACAGTAGTGTTATTGTAGCATTAAACGTTAACGATAGCTTGTCTGGTGTTTTATACAGTTGTATCAAACTGAGCATGCATATTCCAACTGTAAAAGCAAATATGCATGCACTAGTCTGTAGCACAAACCAAGAGTACAATATTAGACTTTAGTCAGAGGTTGTGGATTCAAATACCACACTTCCCAACTATACAATGCTGTTAATTCTTCAATTGTATTAAAACTTAGATTAAAACCTCCATACCAGTGACATAAACACCCTGCTGTAAACTGTAATCTGTATAACTGGAACACACACAACATATGCACATGCTAAGGAGTACTTGCTGCAATCTGTAGTATAGCGTCCATCTATTAGGAGGTGGTAGTCTTAAAAGTAAAAGTTAAGATAAATAATAGAGTCAAATAATTGTGATAATACATGAATATATACATCATTGTATTAATGCATTGTATGTCACATATGAAGGTACAAATCATCTCTTTTTTTCTCACACCAATCCTTCTCTTTCTTTTTGAATTTAATTTAATTTAATTTTTTTTTCTTTTCTTTTTTTTATTTTTATTATGTGTCATCAAAATGTGTCCATGAAGTTATGGGAAAGAGTAGTAGAAGCTTGGTTAAGAAGGGAGGTGATGATTAGTGAGCAGCAGTATGGTTTTATGCCAGGAAGAAGCACTGCAGATGCAATGTTTTCTCTGAGCGTGTTGATGGGGAAGCATAGAGAAGGTCAGAAGGAGTTTCATTGTGTCTTTGTGGACTTGGAGAAAGCATATGACAGGGTGCCTAGAGAGGATTTGTGGTATTATATGAGGAAATCGGGGGTGGCAGAGAAGTAGGTAAGAGTGGTACAGGATATGTATGAGGGTAATGTGACAGTGGTGAGGTCTGCAGTAGGAGTGATGCATTGTTTAAGGTGCAGGTGAGATTACATCAAGGATTAGCTCGGAGCTCTTTCTTATTTGCAATGGTGATGGACAGGTTGACAGACAAGATCATACAGGAGTCCCCATGGACTATGATGTTTGCGGATCTGTAGTGAGACTAAGGGAACAGACTGAGAAGACCATGGAGAGGTGGAGATATGCTCTACAGAGGAGAGGAATGAAGGTCGGCAGGACTAAGACAGAATACATGTGTGTGAGTGAGAGGGAGGATAGATTATTGGTGAGGATGCAGAGAGTAGAGTTGATGAAAGTGGATGAGTTTAAATACTTGGGATCAACAGTTCAGAGCAATGGTGTAGTGTGAAAGATAGGTGAAGAAGAGAGCACAGGCATGGAAGAGTGGGTGGAGAAGAGTGTCAGGAGTGATTTGTGACAGATGGTACCAGTAAGAGTGAAAGGGATGGTACACAAGAGGGTAGAGAGATTGGCTATGTTATATGGGCTGGAGATGGTGGCATTGACAAAAAGGCAGGAGTCGTAGCTGGAGGTGGCAGAGTTAAAGATGTTAAGATTTGCATTGGGTGTGACAAGGATGGATGGGATTAGGAATCAGTATATTAGAGGGTCAGATCAGGTTGGAAGGTTTGGAGATAAAGCCAGAGAGACAAGATTGCATTGGTTTGGACATGTGCTGAGGAGGGATGCTGGGTATATTGGGAAAAGGATGCTAAGGATGGAGCTGCCAGGTAAGAGGAAAAGAGGAAGGCCTAAGATAAGGTTTATGGATGTGGTGAGAGAAAACATGCAGGTGGTTGGTGTGACAGAGCAAAATGCAGAGGACAGGAAAAAATGGAAACAGATGATCCACTGTGGTGACCTCTAATGGGAACAGCCGAGCAAAGAAGAATCAAAATGTGTCCATGTCATCCATGTGTATGACATCACTAAATGCTCCACAGCACAGCAGGGTAGGCCTGCCCCACAGGATCCGCTGCCCTCCTCCGTCTCTAGCACCATTGCCCAAGTCTGGGAGCCAAACTGGAGGTATCACCTCTGCTGCCCCTGCACTACCTGCCTCCTCAGGTAGTCCTGTCCCAGAGGCTGGTCTATTGGTACCCACTTTGAACAGTGGCAGAGACGGTGATTTTGTCACCCATGCTGAATTGTCAGAGATGGTATGTGGGTTGTGTGCCACACTGTTGGTGCACGCCAATCCTGACTGGAGATGTTGCTCTCCTTTATTTTGCACATTACTATGAGGAGGAGAAGGAGATGTCAGCAACTCCAGCCAGTGGTAGACTGAAGTGACAGTGATGACAGTAAAGTGGGTGAGGACTTGATTCTCACTGTCACCCAGCTTGATGATGAGTTTGGGATTTCCCTAGCCTCACCCCAACTATGGTGTCCCCCAACCTTCTGTTTCCATCACTATCCCTTTCTCTTGTCTTATTTGTTTGGTCTGTCTGCAATTGCTTCCTCACCTACCCAAGCTATCTGACCCAGACATACCTACGACCCTTCCCCAACATTCCTCTCTCCCTCAAATATATGGGCACCTGTCACACAGGGAAAAAAATCATCCCATATATAGCTCTCCATTTCACCCACATCTTCTTGACACACTTGACTTGGTACAATTGGCTATAAAACATGATTTTGCTGTTGTCCCTTATCTCTGGAGGTGACAGTCCAAATTCAGTTGATATTTTGCACATATGTTTAATTTACACTGTTAAAGATATGGATAGCTATGTTTTTTTCCTACCTCCATCCTGCACGTTTGTGCTCTTCTGTCCCTTTGTTCTTCCCCCTGCTTGCTCCCTATTTCACCACTGTCCAATTTACTCCATTTCACCTTTTTAATCAATTATTGTGGAAAGGTATGCATCATGCGCCAGTGCACAGCAGTGGTAATGAAAAGTATATAAAAGTATTAAATACACTATTTTGAAACCAGTACCATCTGACCCCAAAAAGGAATGTATCACTGCATTAACATGTGCTGCCACAGAATCAGTTAAGTAGCAGGTGTTATTTCATTGACTCAATACTAACTGACAGACTTTAGCAATGGGGCTTATCTTTGTGCACTGCTTAGCTATGTGTAAATGAGTGCATCTCACAGGTGTATGCACTTTGCAAACCATTGCACAAACCCGCTGCTCGCCGCGCTATGGAAATATACACACACACACACACACACATATATATATATATATATATATATATATATATATATATATATATATATATATTATGCTGTATTACTACTGTTTACTGTCCATTTCCTGTGTATGGCATGGAATTACATGTGGAAGCATTACAGACTGAGGGCCCTATATAACAATATGTCACATATTTACAATAAATCCATGTGTTGGACCCCCCCCCCCACCAAAGCACTACAACCCTGGGGCCTCAATGCTTTTTCCGCACTACAAAATGTAATATCAAATGCTCTGTGCTATGCAATGCACATCAATCTGGTAACATGCAGAATTACAACTATTGACCCATACACCTAAAAAGTCTTATCTACAAGGCTAGCAAAGGAATCAGCATGGAACATATTCAGAGGGACATCATGAATTTCAAAACACCCAACCCTATCCATTTTGGTTTTGTCAAGGGAAGATCTTGCTTATTGACCATTATGGACTTCTTGTATACTGACTCAAAAGACTTGGATGAGGGAAAACAGGACATGCTCCCTGTGTTGAGTTATCCAAGGCCTTTTACACTATCCCACATTAATGTGTTATAGTAAAGATCTCTCATTTGTAAATTAAGCCATACAGTAGTAGAGGGATAGGCAACTGGCTCACTGACATAACACACACTCTCAGTGTTGGGGAGTGCACCTTTGCCACTAGGTACTTACAATTAGAATGCAACAATGACTTGTGCTGGGTCCTCAACTGTTTGAAAACTACTTCCCAGAAGTGCAGGCAATGGTAGATGGCCTGTGGATTACCAAGATTGCAGATAAGTGGTTACTGGGCACACAACTACAGAGTCTCCCCAATGATGGTAGCATATTGCATAAAGGGCTTGCACACACAAATGACTGGCGCCAAACTCACAGACCTTAAACCACACAATGCCTCATTGTCTCCTTTGGCAATGAAGTACCCCTGTTAATTGTGATATACATAGCACTCCCCTAAGCTCAAATACAGTGTTGTGAGACTTGGGAACACATGTTGATAGCAATCTGTACTTTCACAATTTGTGTCCACAGTGGTAACTCACACATTCTGCACTTTACACATCATACATATGGACATCACATCTAAGATCAGGGTGGTCATACCTCTGCTGTACTTTACCCTTATCAGACCAATAACTGAGGATAGTGCTCACATCTGTCCATACCTTACCAGACACCTGCAGCAGTTGGAGAAAACACAGGTTTGCACATGGGTGACTTCTGAGCCTCCAAACATGACATGACATTCACTTTCTAGCCACCCCATGTGGGCAAATTTTTCAAGCAAATGTCACTCTGTTCAGAAAAATGAATGTTTTTATTAAGAGAAAAAATGAAATACCTGTCACTGTACTCAGTATCATGCAGGGTGCTGAGATGTGACCCATGCCTGCCCTACACAGTAGACTCAGACCCAGCCCTTCTGGAAATGATGGACATCAGCTAACCAAATTGGAGAAGAATAATTTGCACCAGGGTTCTCAATCTTTTCTGTGACATAAACAGAACACATTGGGAAGACAGCTATATCCCACAATGATTCACACTCCTCTGTAATAGGCACCCACTGTATGTGAAACAGTGTTCCTCAATGATGCTGTTCAAGCCTGATCTTGACTAGTTGTTGGGTGATTGTAAAGTCACCTCTGGGGTGGCACCTATGTTCCTCATGGACAGTGACGGTGCTACTCACAAAATTGCTCTGCTAAAGACAACCATCCAACTATGATCAATAAGGGTACTTGTGTTTTTACACAGCTTGGCTTCTAAACACCGTAGGGCTATTAGACTTGTAGCCTTGTATGAACCTATGAAGCTATGTGCCTATGCAGACCTCCCGACCTGTTGTCTCCCACATGGCCTGTTGATATAATCTAGTATAAGTTGACCTGCACTCTTGTATAAATCAGACTTGTGCTGTGGCACGTGAGTAAAGTACTGTAGTCTGTGTACTTAGAAATGTAGGGGTTCTGTTCTCACTACAGTCAACTTGGTGTGTGTGTGTGTGTGTGTGTGTGTGTGTGTGTGTGTGTGTGTGTGTGTGTGTGTGTGTGTGTGTGTGTGTGTATCTAGACAGAAGAGCAGAAGTTTATATCCTACAGTTACTGCTACAATACCATGGATTGCCAGTATTTTGATACTTGAGCATGCCTACATTTCTATTTCATGCAGCCCTCCTAACCTCTTGTCTCCCACATGGCCTGCTGATGCCATCTACTAATAAGTTGACCTGCACTCTTGTATAAATCAGATTTGTGGCATGGTGCTTGCATAAAGTACTGTGTTCTGCAGTCCATGTACTTAGGTTAGGGTTCTGTTCTAGCTGCAGTTAACGTGTGTGTGTGTGTGTGTGTGTGTGTGTGTGTGTGTGTGTGTGTGTGTGTGTGTGTGTGTGTGTGTGTGTGTGTGGGGTCTACATGATAACATCGAATTTTATAAACATCGAATGTTATAATATCGAACCCATAATGTCAAACGCTGAAAACAGAGAAGGTGCAGGACACCGAATTCTTTCCCATGGAAAATACTTGGTGGGCCATTGCTGTGACTTCATTGTTTTCAGCGTTTGATATGTTGGAATGTTACAGGTCGGGTTCAGGTAAGTGTGTGATTGTGTGTAGGGTTAGGGGGCGGGTTAGGTGAGTTAGGGTTAGGGAGTGGGTCAGATAAGTGTGCGGTTGTGTGGACGTTAGGGTTAGGGTGCGAGTCAAGTAAGTGTGCGATTGTGTGTAGGTTAGGGTTAGGGGGCGAGTTAGATGAGTTAGGGTTAGGGCGCGGGTGAGGTGAGTGTGTGATAGTGACAGATCTTAGTGTTAGGGTTGGGTTAAGGTAAGTGGATAGCTAGCAGTGTATGTAAAGTTTAGTTTAGGTTTAGGTGTAGGATTTTAAGTGCATGTGTGTGGATTGCTGTTTTTTGTGTGTGTTTGTGTTGTGTGTGTTTGTGTTGTGTGAATGTTTCTCGGAATAGTGATTTTTTTCCCTGGGAAAAAATTCACTATTCTGACTGTTTGATGTTTTCATATTTTGGTGTTTGGGGTTTGATATTATAACAATCAATGTTAAAGAACTTCGATGTTATAATATAGACGTGTTTATGTGTGTGTGTGTGTGTGTGTGTGTGTGTGTGTGTGTGTGTGTGTGTGTGTGTGTGTGTGTAGACAGAACAGCATATGTGTGTATCCCACAGTTACTGCTCCAATACCATGGAACAACAGTATTTTGATGCTTGCAGATGCCTACACATTCATTTCATGCAGCCTGCTCAAAATTTTGTCTCACACATGACCTGCTGATGTCATCTACTATAAGGTCACCTGCACTCTTATAAAAGTCAGATTTGTGCTGTGGTGCCTGCATAAAATATTGTGCCCTATAGTCTGTCTACTTAGATAGGGGTTCTATTTTATCTGCAGTCAACTGTGTGTGTGTGTGTGTGTGTGTGTGTGTGTGTGTGTGTGCGTGTGTGTGTGTGTGTGTGTGAGCTTGTGCTTGACATTACAGAGAGAATTTTTCACCAGCATGTGGGACACTGTTATCTTCTGTTCAACAGACACTGCTGGTGTCCTTAGCTATAAAGCATTGTCTGACACACTCCCAAGTCAGACTTGCACTGTGATGCTTGCATGAAGTATTAAGTTCTATAGTCTGTGTACTTAGGTAGGGTTCTGTGTTCACTGCAGCCAATTGTGTGTGTGTGTGTGCACGTGTGTGGCGTGTGTGAGAGCTTTTTCTTGAAATTACAGAAAGCGTTTTACACCAGCATGTGAGAAACTGTTATCTTCACCTCAACACACACTGCTGATGTCATCAGCTGTTTTAGATTTTAGGATATGCAGTACTCCCACCAGGTCAGGGTCAGACACTAGCCTGGAGGCCAGACAGATGTCACTTCATCCTATAGCAGACAGATCACAGTGACATGGCTTTAACTCTATCCACATACATCATGGCATGGTTAGTAGGCCCGGTGTTATCTTCTGAAAAAGCTCCGTGGTCTGTTCTACTGCTGCATGTGTCTGGTGAAGTACATGCAGAAGAGAACATTATACTCTATTACTGTTCTGATGTTCTGATGTCGTTTGACTACAGTGCTGTCATACCACCCTAAGATCTGCATATGATGGAGTAACATATGATGTGCACAAAATAGGATTTCAATACCAGTGTGCACACTTGATGGTTGAAGGTCAGACTGCTATCTACATGTAATACCAATACTGGCCTCACTGGCATCAGCATAGCAGGACTGTTATCAATGATGTGAGTAACATGGAATTGCACATTTCAGATGGACAACATAAAAAAGACATACTTCTGTATTTAGTTGTAGATCATGTGCCTTTGTCCCCTTTCATTTGTCTGTGTTAGCTCCTCATGTATTATGGTATCATCATTGGGAGAGTCAATGACTGCAACCAATATGCAAGAATCATCAAACTTGTTAAGGCAATGGCCATATACTTTAGCATGAACTGTCAAGAAATCAAGTCTAAACAGTGAAGGGCCAAGCACAGATCCCTGAGCTTTGCCAGTGGTGAAAGCTCTACTGTTACAGTTTGATTTACCAACTTTCACAGTATGTGTTCTGTCGGTGACCCAATTGGTTATCCATCTACTGATGTAAAGTTTAATCCCCAGCTAGGAGAGGTTCTCAATAATGCCTTCATGTGGGATTGTGTCAAAACCCTAGGCAGATCATGATAGGCAGTATGCACTGTCTTACTTCCTCCAGACCTATCACATGGAAGCAATGGCCTGTGGCAACATCACATTTTGCCTATGTCATTACTCAGTGCATACACCTTCCTGATACAGTAGAATACACACTTCAATACAGCCTCCACATGGGCTATATTCCCATACAAGGGTGTATGTCCACATGTATCCATCTGAGTAAAGGGGACAGCACCTGTTACATGCATGTATACAGACATCCTGACTCTTTTTGACTGTGAGGTGGACCAACAAGCAATCATGGACCTCTACTACATGTACAGTAGTCATATTCTGCCTGTGTGCAACAAACCTGTGTGAGTTGTTAATACTACATTATGCCTGTTACATCTGACAGATGTCCTCAAATAGGTCATTGAGGGCATTTATGATGACAACAGTATCATCTTGTGGAACTTGACCAGGTCAAGGCATTTGATACATATCCACATTGAGGTATTCACTCAACACTGTCATATGTGGCCATAACCATCTATATCACCAAATAGGTAGACCACTGTATCACATACCTGTCATCACACTATGTTGAAATGTGTGACATGACCTATGTCTCAGGTCCAGTGATCAGGTTCATACACCAGGGCTGTCTGCTAGGCTGTTTCCTGTCCATTTGTTAAGTGATGGACATCACAGATGACATACACATGCTGTGCCCATAGATCTGTCTAAAGGACTACAGAATGTGGGCAATCATTGATTCCAACTGTGACAGTATAATACAGACAGTAACATTAAATAACAAACACTGCTGACAGTGGCATGACAACACCTGCATTGACAAGGCACATGGGGGGTTTGTTAACTCAGGAAACAACTGCACCACCCAAGTATAATGTGGACATCACAACCTATAATCAGAGCAATGGGTATGTGACCCATGTGCTGGGGTAGATGGTAAGTAGTACATCTACCAGCATGTGGTCACAGTACTGATTACTCCATTGAATGTAAAACATGCCCTAGGTATGTGAAGGAGAACCACATCAGAGACCATAATATCTTTATGGTTCCTAGACTTCATCACACCAATATCAGTGCACAATGCACCCTTCTTCATGTACCTCCTGACACATCTTCCAGTGATGTGTAACTGAAGTATACCAGCTTTGTCACAGTGAAATATCACACAGCTTATTGGCCATACCTAAGTATGCTTTCTGTGGAATATAGATGACTGTCTGGTGGTGTGGAACACCAATCAAGTTGTTATACCAGATGCATGTATGCTACCTGTTCTGCTGATGCAGACATTACATACATAGTTGTTTGACAACATTAATGGCATGTTTTTTACTGTGCCAGGACAGTGGTCTGGTTACCCTCATAGAGTGTGGATGTATCATAATAGTTGTTCAAGTGTGTGTATGCAGAATCATCTCTTATCACTCTAAATCACATATGTTGTGTCAAATGTATGGGATTACTGGTGGTATTACTCTGATATTGTCCATGATTGTGGTTGGTTCTTACAATGTTTTCCATGATCCATTACCTGTCTCCAAATTGCTGGAGACCTCTGCTGAGAGTACACTCATATTCAGGCATATCAGTTTGACAGCTGCACGATATGCACCCTAACTCAATTGTATGTCAGATCCCTGATAGATATCCACTGCATTATTCATGCAAGAATGCTTATCTCACACAGATATACTCCCCATTGTTATGTCAAGTTATATGACAATCACATGAAACACATTTTCCCTGTACATTCCCTACTGTACCATATAGATATGTGATTGGTGTTGCTGCTACAACCATCTTCCATTGATATGCCCTCCTCTGCTGTACATTGAGTAGTTTCACCTGCCCTCTTTCCCTGTGTTCATTCTCATAATTCATGTGTGTGTCCTTGTTCAATACACACACTTCCCTTGAGTGTTCATTTTACATGGCAGTGCATGTCCTGTTACAGATAATTTACACACCTTTGGTACACCATGCCAAGAATAGGATATCACAATACTCTGCACTGTAGATACACAGTCCTATACTGTATTTGGCCCATATACTACGCATTCATACCTCTCTAGTGTCCAGATATTTCCAGGATGCCCAGATGTATTTCTTATCAAATTTGTGGCTCCTGCCATATCACTAGGATGATCTCAGGGCTGATGTGAGTCAATATTACATAAGTTTGAGTTCATACCTGTCAGCTGTCCTGATTTGTGCAGAATGTCCAGTTTTTGTCTCATATTTTTGATCTTTTCCTCATAACATTTAGGTTTTCTTGAAAATCATTGGAATGTCATTGCAGGTTAAAGTCAGGAACTGATGACATACATTTCAATTTCAAACTGCATGCTCTTCAGAAAGTGCAGAACACTGCACAACCTATTATTCTATCCACTTTCTAAGTTTGGAAGAGCAATATTAAAAATCTGCCCCTAGTTTTGGGCCTTTGCCCCCCCCCCCATTATTTATAGTTTTGTTCAGATTTCTTGCTGTAAGATGTCGAGAGTGTTTTGTCCTTACACATTTCCATGTGACATCTATGTCAAATATGTCCCTATTTCTTATTTGTCCCCTCATTATGTTGTCCTTTGTGCAGATGTGTTGCTTTAACACATTGACAGCTATTTGTGAATCCCTGATAATCATTTGGCATTCCGCACAAATCCACAGACTGTAGGTGCTCTGCTTTACACAGAATTGATATCTGCAATTGCTTACACATTTTCCTGGCCAGCAACACTGTTGTAAATCAAGAAGCAAGGGTCGCAACAGAAGATATTGAGAGAGGGCATGTTTCGACTGTGTTTAGAGAGACTTTCAGGTTGGGACATTCTGATTTTTCAAATGTTTTACATAATCCTACACATATTGTCAATTTAAGTGATTTTTTGGTCACTTCAGATATGGAGCAGGTTTTGTTAAAGGGAAGCAAGTTTGTGCCTACAAAAATACCAGCTCTTTCTGATTTATTAATTGATATAAAGCGTTTTTGTAGGAAATTGTATTTAAAAGCTTTTTTTGAAAAAAAGAAATGTCACATCACTGACACAGCTAGTAACTTGAATAATGCTGAAACTAATGTTGTGAATACTTCTGATAATTGTATTGATTATTGTACTGCTCCTGATGATCCTTTGCTTGACCTTTCTGTATATGATTATGATTCAGACATTTTTGCTCCACTGGAGGGGGACATGAGTGTATCTGAATTTGATTCAGAGTCTTGTGTAGTTGATTCTGGGCGGTTTATGACAGGTTATGGTAGACTTAATGTTCCTGTTTTACCAACTCATAGTTCCTTTTGTCCACCCAAAAATTCTGTTATTTTGAAAGCTTTTGAGAATGTTCTACTTAAGAAAGTGGAAACTGAATATAGAATATTTATGGATAAGTATTTTGCTTTCAATCTCACGAAAAATGAATGGGGTGCTTTGAAAGATATGCAACTTGTATGTGATAAGTATGCTTTTTGTCAGGCAGACAAAGGAGGGAACTGGGTGATTATGGATAGAGCACACTACTTAAAAATGGTGTATGATTTACTATCAGATGAACAAGTCTATGTTGAGCTACCGAGTAATCCAGTTTCAGAATTTAACAGAGCCCTTTTGGAATTATTAGAGAGGGGTGAGAGACTAGGCTTTCTTACTAATAAAGATGTGAAAAGACTTTACATTGTTAACCCAAGAGATCCTAGTTTTTATGCCCTACCTAAGATACACAAGAATTTCTGTGATCCTCCTGGCCGCCCTATAGTATCTTGCTGTGGAGGGTTTCTAGAACATATTGGGATACTGTTGGATAGTCTTCTTAAGAAAGAATTGGCCAATGTTTCTTCACATATCAGGAACACAAATGATTTTTGTATAAAGGTCAAGAATATGCAATGGGATAACAACTGCTACTGGGCTACTGTGGACGTTAAGGCCCTTTATACAAGTATTAGAACTAGCCTTGGTTTGGAGGCTATTCATAACATTTTGGGGGAGGGCCCACGTACTTCTTTTATCATTTTATTGTTAGAATTTGCATTGACTCATAATTATTTCTGTTGTGAGGACAAGATATTCCTGCAAAAAGAAGGCACCGCAATGGGGGCTAATTTTGCCCCAAGTTATGTGATATTATTTATGTCCTTTTTTGAAATTAACTTTCTGTATAGGTTGGAATTTTTTCAGAAAAATGTTGCACTTTATTATAGATACATTGACAATTTGATTTTTGTATGTACTGGCAATATTATGGAATTTGATGGTTTTGTTGCCAGTTTACATAATAATAGATTTGGTCTTGAATTTACTTATGTTTTGAATAAAAACACTATTCAGTTCTTAGATATTCTATTATATGTGGATACGAATAATAAAGTGCAATATAGACCCTACAGAAAAGTTACTGCAACTAACAACTTTCTTCATGCAACTAGTGCTCACCCAATACATCTGATTGAAGCACTTCCCTATGGGGAGTTTAAACGCATTTTTGAGCATACTTCAGATAGTAAGCTTTTGGAATCTGAATTTAAGATGGTTGAAAATAGGCTCTTGGAAAGAGGTTATTCTGAGATTTCTATTAAGAATAGTATGGATAGACTACTCAATCCTGATTCATTCTTAAGGAACAAGCATAAAACTTTTGATAATAGGGTGAACAAATTCCTTCTGAATGATGAGAGTAGAATTTTTTTAGTTAACAAGTATTCGTTATTCTCTCCTATCTTGAAGGATATAGTAGACTTTCTCTGGCCGATTGTTTGTCAGAGTGACGAAATAGGCCATCTCTTTCCCAATAAAGTATGCTTTTCATTTGGTAGGTATGCTAATTTAAAAGAAAAGCTGAAGTTTAAATCAAAAGCTAGGATGAACATGCAGCATGGGATTTTATCCCAAAAAGATATGTTCAAGTGCGGTAAATGTAGAATTTGCTCAAAAGTTATGAACCTGAATGGTAGTTGCATAAATGGCATAAAATATCAGGCTTTGGAAAATTTCAGTTGTAAATCTTGTGGGGTTGTTTATTTAATTGGTTGTGGGTGTACTCCACCTAAATATTACATAGGACAAACTAAACGTCAGTTAAAGCTTAGGATTATGGAACACATGGGTGACATTAGAAATGGCAGGATGGAAAGCCCAGTTTCTGAACATTTCAACAATGCACACAATGGTGAATTGGATACGTTGTTTTTCTGTGCATTGGCCAGACCTGATACTTATAATACTGGGAATTTTTTACATAAATTGCTAAAATTGGAAAGTATGTTCATTTTAAATTTTGGTACCTTAAAACCAAAAGGCTTAAATTTGGAAATGAACTTGACTATTTGAATTGTGAGGCATTAGTATATATTTTTTAAAAAACTGTGTTTTTGTGTATTATATACTTTGTCTCAGTATTAACATTCCCTTTTGTCCATATATCAGCATTTAAATTGTATGGTCCCTTTTTCTAAAATAATACGACTGTTGTAATTGCACAATTATTCAATTAATTAATTAAGGAATTTTGTATATAAAATAGATGCATTTGCTGTGGAAGGTTATTCCTTTGAAGGCTGTGTAAGCCGAGGTACCAGAATAAACTCGAGTGCATCCAGTTCCTGTTTCTTTCTCTTTGGTGGTTTTGTTGCAGCCACAAAACTTAGCTAAGGTGTGCTGCATGTCATCAAAATTCATTGCTCGCTACCATTTGCCTTGCACCACCACACAATCATGTAAACTCTGTGTAGGCTCTGCACAAAGCCTATATGGAGTTTATTGAATCTTGGGAATAATGTGGCTTGGAAAAGGCCCAGTGTTTCTAATATGCTATGAAAAAATGTACTCTTTAGAGTACTAAAATACACCTGACTATACTCTTGCAGCACAGGCATTAAGTAATACAGCAATTAATACCTCTGCTTAAAAGAAAAGCATTACCAAATCAAGTAATTTAGAAGCTTTTTACTGCACAAACTATAGAACTGATCAGTAAGTGTGGTATTAATAAACTGCAATGGAAATCATGCCAAAATATGCCTTTGTGAAAAATAATTTTAGGTCACAGGAATTGCCCAACATAGCTAAAGAGGCAGGGTGTCTGAGCATGGGAGTTGAATACATAATAGAATGAAATGAAACAAGCCCCCAGAAGTTAAATATGTATATATAGATGAAATGAGTAGGTATATAGATCAAGATATACATGTGTTACATGCAGAAAAACAAATCAATGTCTTAATCACAAATGTCAGCATTTCATATTCTAATTAAAAAAGTTGTAAAAGCGTTTTAAATCCTATGTCCTCGAGCATAGGAAAGCCCACAAACCAATGTAGCAATTATACAAAATTATTTGCTCTGTGTTTGCTATACCTCATGAAAAAGAAGTTTCCTGCTCTATTTACCTTCTTTAGAAGGCACAATTTCACACTTAGCTGCTCTCAAAATACAGGTTCATAGGTTAGTACAAAGCTAACTGCTCTTGTGAGCCATTTTAAGCCTAGCCAATTATCCCTTGTGAGACTTAAACCCTGCACCTTGTGTTTTAAGAAAACACCTTAACCATTAGGCCACCCTCCCTCCTGCTACAGAAATATTATAAAAATGGGTAAGGAAAATTGGCCAGCCACGTTGCTAGTTACTTGTTTATAAAATCTGCTCCTTGCACTGGACAAAGTTTGTGCAGGCTACCTGGATCCCACATTCAGTAATAGATCTTTACTTCTTAAGAAGCTTCAAAACCAAATTAACTGCCCCATCTTGAAAAGGCATTTTGAAGGGAAAAACTGTCAAACACAAATACAAAATAAAAATTGTGTAAAATAATAAAAATAAATAGAACTTGAACAAATCAGGAATTATGAACACAGCACAAATTAACGCACTTTACAGGAATAAAAACTCTACAAATTCAAAATTCAGTACATTACCTTATAAATCTGGCAGCTAGTACATCAGATTAAGTCTATATGTTTTTAACAAGCTGCTTCCTGTGGTTCAGGGTTTGGTTCCCCCTGCCTTCACTGGCCTGCTATGTGACCCTGAGCAAGTTACTTAACCAATCAGTGCTTTGGGGCATTTGGGAAATTGGGCTAGAATCGTCAGTGATCTACTGGCTCACATGCCTAATAACCACATATGATTAGGAACCATTAAGAAAAAAAACATGAAAAAAGGTAGAGACGTTTTCACTTAGAAAAGTAAAAATATAGAAGCCACAAAAAGAAAATGAAGTAGTTTAAGAGGGTCTATATTAAATAACTGAATGTTATCTTTAATGAATGCTCACATGAACGAAAATGCTGGGAATTGAAAGGGCATTTGTGGGGTCGTGGTACAGTGAGGAGTGTGATATTTGCCCTTTCCTCACTGTAGTGTGATTTTGGACTTGGAATATATAGTTAGCAGGGGGGTGTGCAGCCCCCCACAATACCAAGTTCGATTACGGGCATTTTCGCTCATGTGAGCATTCACTAAAGATAACATTCGGTTATGTAATATAGACCCGTTTAAGAAGAAGCAGAAAGTTAATAACATAAAGTAGATGCAGTCGCTATAGGAAAAGAAAGTAGCCAATCAAGCCAAGAGTCAAATTGCATGTACATATAAATGCAGTATAAAATATCTGCCAGTCATTCCTTGACCTAAGAGGTAAACCAGAATATATATAAAAGTAAAATTGAATGCAGAAGTTTAATTGTTTCAACCAGTGCCCAGTACCAATAACATGAAAAAGAGCTTCACCCCTTTGATTCTTCAAGTGAAGAACAATTTTTAAAAAAGCACTTTGTTTCACTTTACTGTATTAATCTGATCGTTTGGGTTATTACAGATTCCTATATAAACAAATAATATAGCCTCAGGCAATAAAACAACCAGAGCAAAAAGAAGCAAATGAGGAAAAAACACTGTCACACAGGATGTAACACAGTAGAATATCCAATTTATTGTAAGTAAGCGCTTTCAAGGGTGCACCTCCTCATCAGACTTAGATAAATATGACTTAAAACAACCACATTAAATAGTATTCCAATTAACATTAATTACTTCATTTAAAAACAATTAAATTATTTAAAGCCATACTTAACATTTTTAAAAACATCAGAGCATACATAAATGAAAAACTAGTGCCTCAACTGTCTCGCTTTCAGGAAAGGTTTAATGGAGACCATATTATTCAAACCAGGTGCTTTATCAGCGCGCAGTAACATAATCCATTTTTGTTCAGCCGCTTCAGTAATATTCCTCATATCTCCTCCCCTTTTTTTAACTGTGGGTATGTCCAAGACCAGAATCTTAAACATGCTCACTACCTTGATTCTTGATGTGCATAGCCAAGGCACTACTTTCCTTTTTATTTCTTATATCCCTCATATGTTCAAGTATCCTGTCTTTGAACTGTCGATTAGTCATGTCAATATAATATGAAAAACATTTGACACAGCAACACAAATATATTACATTGACTGTTTTACAGTCAGCATAGTGAGAGGGCTCTATTCTGAAGCCTAGCTTAGGGTGTACAAAGTTAGTACCTGTGTGTATATAAGCACAGGCAGTACAACTCCTGAATGTATATGTACCTACTCTATCTGATCTAAGCGTAGTCCTTTTTAAGCTAGATTTATAACAAAGATGGTTCTCTAGGGTCTTATTATTTTGAAAGCTAAACTTAGGTTTGTCTCCTACTATCTCCTTCAATCCATCCAAAGTAGAGAGTATACTCCAGTTCTTATTGATTACATTGCAGATCATATTTATATTACTAACACATGTCAAAATTATTCTCAAATCATTACTATTCTCATTAGTGATCTGTCATAGCATCTCACTACTCTCAACGACACTACCTACATGTGGGTCATATACTGTTGCATTGTTGGTAAAGTATGGTTTACACCTACCATGTCTGTCTTTCCATGCCTCTTTAATGTGCCTGTCTATATCTTTACTTTTATAACCCTTTCTATAAAATCCACTTTAAGGGACTCGAGTGCTGAATTCAGCTCTGCATCATCATTATGTAATCTCAACAACCTGACCACCTGTCCTTTTATTACATTACATTTGCAATGGTTCGGGTGCATACTTATATTGTGCAATAGGTTATTCTTTCTAACCGGTTTCCTATACAAACTAGTTTTAAGAGTATTGAGCGGATGCTTACTAAAAGTCACATCTAAAAATTCCACCTGTTATAAACTATAATTGTATGTGAATCTCCGAAAATCAGTGGTCGTATTGAGGTAGTGGATAAACTCTCTTAATCTTGTCTCAGTTCCTTGCCATAATAAAAAAAATATTATCCACAAATCTAGTATAGCACAAGACAGAGTTGGCATAGGTCATATTAGAGAGTATAAACTCTGTTTCTCATTGCACCAATTAAAGGTTGGCATAGCTGTTGGCACAGGCTGTGCCCATTGCTACGCCAACCTTTGAATGTAATATTCATCACCGAACATAAAAACATTGTTACTTAAAATAATGTCCAATAGACTACAAATCAAGCATATTTTATCACCCTGAGCCCCCTTGCTATGCAATAGTCCACTAATACTATCAATACCCCATTGAGTTGGTATTACCATGAACAGGGATACAATGTCCATAGTAACAAAGTAACATTCAGAATTGTCAGGTCTCCATTTCATTTTTAATAACTCTAAAAAAGTTCTAGTTTCCATTAGAGCAGTCTCACACTCTTCTAATATGTGATGTAAGTTATTTTCGACAAAAATGGATAGGGGTTCCGTAGCCCAGCCTCTGCCAGAGAATATAGGTTGCATGGGTGGAGTACTAAGACATTAATGAACTTTTGGCAAACCATATACAATTGATACCACTGGATGTTCAACTGAGAAGTATTCAAAGAGTGGCTCTAATATCATATTAGTTATTAGTAGATCGAAGATCAGAAATGCTATTCTATCCATAACAGCTATAACAGCAGCTACTGATATACATTCATAGGTATCACTTTGACTTAAGAGAACATACATTTGTCTGTGATACAGCTCCTTATCTAAAATAATTATACCTCCACCCTTGTCAGTGGGTCTAACTTCTATACAAGTTAATTCTCTCAGTACTTTCAGTGCATCATAGTCTTCTTTAGGCATATTGTGGTAGAGTTTATGTTCATCATCACTAACAAAACTATCCCTGATCTGTTTATCACAGATATCCACAAAGGTATCAATAATAGCCTTGCTGGGTGGAACAAACACACTGGGTTTTTTAAAAATCGATTGAGTAGTATTTGCATTATTAAAAAACACACACAATGTCAATGTGCTGGCAAATAGCCTTAAATCTTTAAGAACATCAGTTAGTTGTGCTTTTCTAGCCAGTACAAAGCTGAGCCTTTTGCTCAATAACAATCTCTGAGCATCAGTCAATTCATACGTTGAAATGTTAAAAATAAAACTGTTTGGATCTTTTGCCCCCTCTGTTCCAATCCTCCGTACATTGCATTCTCCTTGTTTTTTGGTTTCTCATTCAACTCCTGGACCTTCTCCTGATTGGGAATGGTTTGTTTGATAAAAATCGACTCATGTCTGACGTTGTTGGTGTTACAGATTCTTTACTGCTAAAAGCAGCAACATTCGCCCATTGCACTCTGTGTTCCTTAGGTTTAACAACCTATTCCTCATGCTTAAGGTCAGTTCCTGATACCAGGCTATGCATATCATTCCTATTACCTGTAGCAGAATCATGACCCAACTGAGAATCCACTACAGGTGATGCTATCACTACATTGCCTCCTAGTTCTGGCTCACTTCTAAGTGGGAGGGGCGGGAAGTGTTCCACAGAGACAATAGGGGCAGAATCATTACTAACATTGCTGGTAGTCTCAACAACCACGCCCTCATGCCGTATAGGGCAGGTATCATTACTGCTTCTATTCCACAAGAAAACATTGCCGTTCCTGAAGTCACCAAAGTCTCTCGGCAACTTTCTGACTTTGGTTACTTGCAACCTTTTCTCATAGTTCTGAATGTTCTCATACAGGTTATCCATCATATAACCTAACACAGTTGGTGAATAATTATCATAAATATCACTCTGTACCCTGTTGATTTCTTACATTAGCTCTTCCTCTTGTGGGCAAAAAAATTAATAAGCAGTTGCAAATACCTTGCACTACATTCTAGGTTGATCAACTGCCATTGTCTAAGCAGCTCTGGATAGGTTTGCCCATACGTGGGCATGGTTAAGACTCTCAGGCCTCTCGGTACAACACCTTGTTTGAGTGAGGCATCTAAATGAAAGCACTGCCATTGCAGCCACTTAAACTTATATAGTTTATTTTCTACATCTTTATACTTGACCAAAAAGCCTTCACGATTAACAGGCTCATCTCCCACACTACCAGCATCTGTAGATATATCCACTTGCAGTAGAGGGTTACTACTCAGATTCAACAAAGTGTTAAAATGTTCCAACAAATGTGTGCTCAGTTCATTTGAAGTTTTAGCATTGAGACTGGATATCTCTTCAGAAGTTCCTTCCATCATACCTTCTGCCATGTTCACTTGAGGCATAAACACCAAAACGAATATAAAAAGGAATATAGCCTTAGGCAATAAAACAACCAGAGCAAAAAGAAGCAAATGAAATAAAACACCATCGCACTGGATGTAACACAGCAGAATATCCAGTTTATTGTAAGTAAGCACTTTCAAGGGTTCACATCTTCATCAAACTTAGATCAGACAGAGTAGGTATATATACATTCAGGATTTGTACTGCCTGTGGATATATACACACAGGTACTAACTTTGCACACCCTAAGCTAGGCTTCAGAATAGAGCCGTCTCACTATGCTGACTGTAAAACAGTCAATGTAATATATTTGAGTTATTGTGTCAAATGTTTTTCATATTATATTGGCATGACTAATCGACAGTTCAAAGACAGGATACTTGAACATATGAGGGATATAAGAAATAAAAAGGAAAGTAGTGCCTTGGCTATGCACATCAAGAATGAAGGTAGTGAGCATGTTTAAGTTTCTGGTCTTGGAAATACTTGCAGTCAGAAAAAGGGGAGGAGATATGAGGAATATTACTGAGGTGGCTGAACAAAAATGGATTATGTTACTACACGCTGATAAAGCGCCTGGTTTGAATAATATGGTCTTCATTAAACCTTTCCTGAAAGTGAGACCGTTGAAACACTAGTTTTTAGTTTATGTATGCTGTGATGTTTTTAAAAATGTTAAGTATGGCTTTAAATAATTTAATTGTTTTTAATTGACGTAATTAATGTTAACTGGAATACTACTTAATGTGGTTGTTTTAAGTCATTTTTATCTAAGTCTGATGAAGAGGAGAACCCTTGAAAGTGCTTACTTACAATAAATTGGATATTCTGCTGTGTTAAATCCAGTGCTACCATGTTTTTCATTAATACAGATTCATCCCCACCAGATTTTCCACTAAAAAAAAAAAAAAAAAAAAAAAAGCAGGCATTCTTCCTCTTATTGTGCTCTGCCCTGACTGTCCTCCATTAAAAAAGTAATAATTCCTTCTTGCAGCAAACTGCTTGTTACATATGGACCAAACAGTTGCAATAGATTATAAACTGCCTGCAAGAAGCATTCAGTTATCAGGTTTTAGTTAAAAAAAGTGTTTTTTTCCCTTAATTTTAAGTTTAGCAAACTGTTACTGTTTAGATTGCACACAGAGTGCTACAGTGTGCAGGTTTGATAGCAAATTTAATACCAGCTTTTAAATGCTGGTATTGCATTACAGATCTGGATCAGCTGATTGTGTTCCCTCCAGCATTTTGCACACAAAGTAATTGCTCCACCCTAGCTATGCTACTGACTGCATGAATGCAGAATGCATGCTAAAACAGAAATAAAACACTCATACAAATTACTACAGAAAACAATTTTTTAAAGAGTGCAAGGATACTAACAACTTAATAAAAATAGTGGGAGTGCGTAAGCATTGTTGCTGACATATATGTGTTTTTTTTCAGATGTTGGAAGTTGCTACCAGACTGACTTTCTGTGTGTGTATTTTTAGGGTTCAATAAGTGTATCATCACCTAAAGCAACTTATATAAATGATTGGGAGGGAGGATTACTGTTTTTCTCTGTATGTGTCATTCATTTTATGGAATTGTCACTAGAATCCTATGAATATTTTTGAGGCTGTGTTACCTAAAAACAGTTTACATGTATGTGAAACACTGTGTTACCGATATGTAAGCCTGCTCATCTGGACTCATTCAACTTCCAGAACTTATCTGATATGTTATATACTGTCAATACCTGTTTATAAACTTGGCTGTGCAACAGAACACAATAGTTTGAAAGAAAGGCCACTAAAATTAGTAGCTCCAAGTACAAAGGTAGAGTCAGCAAATTAAGTTTCAGCGAGGTACTAAATTTACAGGCAAAAACATAAAACTGTGAAAGCTTATACGTGTTTTTCTAACAACTATTTGGGAATAAAGCAGTATTTATTTTTCTTTTTCTAGAGACAATTTTGTGTTTTTCACTTAAATAACTAGCATTTAAATTTCTTACCAAAATTCCACACTGTCAAGAAGTTATAACTCTACATAACAATCAATTAGTTAAAATGGGTGGAAGAACTATATTACATTAAAATGTACTGCAAACCATGTAAGTGCCATATATAAACTACTAAATGTAAAATTCATACTGAAAAAATACAGATGCTCATTTTACAAGTGCAATAAAATACTTGGGAATGTGTGCACGGAACAGATACTACGACATACCTTTGAGCTTGTGCCTCACAGCATCCACAGTGTGCAGTAATATCTGTGGTCTGCATATCCCCACATGCCTTATTACATATATAATTTTGCAGATCTGGCTTTGTCATTAGGCTTCAGGCTAGCACAGACTTCTGCAATATTCCCAGTGTTGGTAAACTGGAAAAAGGATTCAGAGTCGGAAGAGTGTTCCTCAGGGTAGCATGAAGGAAAGATGAGAGATAAGGGAGTGCGTAAGCATTGTTGCTGACATATATGTATATAGAAATCAAAAACATTAATTGTCAACCCATATATAATTCAATGGCAAAACTGGATAAACAGTAGGTTGTAGCTAGTTAGTGAAGGTGGCTACCATGCTATTCCAATGAAGTCTAGCAGTGATGCTATAGAGAGCATGAGGGCCATGTCTTCTGGATTATTTGTTTTAAGCAAAAGAGTGAGCAATGTTCTTCCCTGTCCTCATTCAAATATAGCGTGGACAGTTGGATCAATGCCCTTAAGGGCTTACAGGCATCACTCTCCTTACAAAAGATGGTAGAGCCTCAACATGGGTATTGGCAGGGCATGCATGGCCTCTGATATGACTTTTCTTGTAAATCCATTGATCTTCTCATAGGAGCAATGCCTGTGAACTGAGTAAGTTAATTACTTCATTGTAAGATGATAAAATGCTCTTAGATCCAAACACTCACCTGTTAAAAGTCTGTTCCTGCTCTGTATCTCCTGGTTAATCAGTCATTCTGGGTACTAATTCCTTCTCTCAAACCACAGAGATTCTCCTCTCATATGTAGCTTTAAAGTTTTGGTGTTTTTATAACCGTTGATGTGAGTCCTTATCCTTTTATTTTCTGTAGCATTGATCATGCAGATTAATAATACAATCACTCCTCACCTGCTTTGCACTAAATACTCTAAATTTCAAACACATCTTAGTATATGGATCTCTGTCAACATTTAGCTCTTGACCTCTTTCTTTTCTTGTATTCCTGTTGGTACTCTTCTACAACTGTTACACCCTAACTACTTATGTTACTGCAATCCCAATTTTTATAATTTTTCCTTCTTTTACAACTGTTACTTGCTGTATTCATCTAGACTCTTCGTCTATGTTGAATCAGTAATCATTATATTTTAAATATTCAGTTGCAGAAAATGAAGAGGCACAGTCACGGCTGATGTATCCAGGATAAAAATCTTTACTTGGTGCATAAACACAAGCGGTTTCACCAAATAGACATCATCAGGTGTAACAATTAGCACACAAGAAACACACCTTTGTAGCTCATATAAAAGAACACATGACAACACTTAAAGATATATCAAGTAAAAAATAAAAAATAAAACATTTTCTTATCGTTAAATACAAATTTAAAAGCAGAAAAGCAACAACTCTAAAAATGCAACCTAAAAAATATATAAACTAGATAGACATATGAATACTAACTACCTCCTTAGAGGTCTCGATTTGAGTAATGATTTTTATCCTGGATACATCAGCTGTGACTGTGCCTCTTCATTTTCTGCAAATGGATATTAGTTCTTTTGAGACACAGTGTTTGAGCCTTTTTGTGGTAACAGTTTTATAGTTTTTTTACTATTATATTTTAAATATTGTTTGTGCTCACAAAGGATCTGCTTTAATCTCTTTTGCATGTTTTTGAGTTTTTCTCCCCAAGCTTCCACTAAACAGGGGTCCTACATGACTAATTCAGATACTTTCTGGTAATCAAATACAAATAAATCAATAAATAAATGGGAGGGTCTACAATAATATCACACCTTGTCATGGTATTAATGAATTAACCTTTAATGTCAGCAAGTATGATGTCATGAAACATGGAAAAAGGACATAAATTATGATTACAAACAAAATTATCAAATCTTTAAAAAAACAATTTCATGAATCAGCTAAGGGTAATGATAGCCAACAATTGTAACTAATTATTAATCCAGCAAAGTCAGAGTGGAAAAACATGCCTTATCTTATTTAATTCTAAATAACATGTTTAACCATCCCAGTAAGGTAACTGTAACACTCTGTTCCTCATTTATATGACCCATTATTAAATGTTGTTGTTGTTGTTGTTGTACGTCATTCCTTTGATCAAGCCACCTGTAACAACTTGAAAAAAAAGCAACAAATAACAAATAACCACACTCTCATAGGATTAGACAATGCACTATTTGGAATGACTTCAGGAACTGTCATTATATGTTGTTTCTTATAGCTTAATTACAGTTGTCCTCTGCCTGGTGTGTGATGCAATATCTGATCCAGTTCTATTTGAAAGTCTGTGCTTGGGACATATAAGTGTTAGAGCTTACCCCAGATTGGGGAATGTAATACAAAAAATAGTGCAATAATATAAAACAATGTGACAGATAACATTATATAGTGACTTATGGAATAAGCTTCACCTTGCAATCAGAAGTCAGCACTCACTAACTTTATTCAGAAATAATCTTGGTACAAATATACTGGAAGTAGAAAATGTCAACATTTGTGTTACAACAGTCAAGCTTTCCAAAGGCTAGCAGGTCATAAGCTTCACAATCGGTCGTATTAAGCTATAAACTGTGGTTGACTTTCCGTTTAACTAAGAAACAATAGACTTTTTTGGGAGGAGTTTTCTGACTTTATTCTTACTCATGTTCTAACCCACATCCCCACCCCCACAGGTTACTTTTGGGGGACTTCAATATCAGACTTGATAACATTTCCGTGTACTTTATCCATGAATTTCTTTGTATCATGAATGGCTTTGGTTTTATACAATAAGTGTATTCTCCTGCACATCAGCATGGCCATACCTTGCATCTTGTCTATAAACTCAGTGCACCTATCAATTACTTAATCAATACTCCAGTGGTCTGGACAAATTATTCTAATCTGAAGTTTTCTGTTAACTTTCCCACCCAATATTCTCCTGAACGTTGCCCTGCTTTTTTTTAAAGCCTTCATATCCTTTCTCCTGAGAGCATTAATTATGTTATTTTATCTCTACCCATTCACCTTTCCAACAATCTCGGTGACAGTGCAAATATTACAACTCTTTGCTAAATCAAGCTTTACATCACATTCACCTGCACAGATCCATATAGTTAGCTGATTCTTCATGAAACATGGTTTTGCATATCTTTGCAACAATCTTTAAAGTTGACCAGCCATAAGTTGGAACATTGGTGGCTCTGTTCGGGAATCTTGGAAGACAAACTTGGTCAAGAAAATCACTTTGTACTGCATCACTCAGAAACCTGTCAACAAAAGTCTGCTTATTTGTTTAGGTAGATTGTAGAGTCTGCCAACCATCCTGCTACCTTGTTTTAAGTGGTTGATCATGTTTCTAACTTGCAATGTCTTGACACCAGGAGGTTACTTTCTTCTGAGGAGTGTGAACTGCCTGATCACTACTTTTCTGCCAAAACTGCATTTATTAGAGCTTCTCTTTCTCCACTAAGCCCTACATATCCTGTAGTTGATCCTGGAAGATTCATTTAATCACAGTTTGGAAGAGTTCATCAGTCTTGACACCAGTGATTCATATAATCTCATATCCAGCACTCAAATTACCATTTGCTCATTCAATCATTGCCCTTTTATGTGTGTGGAGGCATCCCTAGAGGTGACTGGATCACTGTTGCATGAGAACATCACCACCTCTATTAGATTCAGGGAATTCCATCTTACTTTAAGGAGGATCTTGTTAATCCAGTCCTGACAAAAAATGCAGAACTGGATTTTGATGATCATAATTATTGTCCCATCTCAAAGCTTTGTTTCCTTGGAAAGATTCTTGAGAAAGTGCCTTACCTTTAGCTGGACAGTAATTTGAGGAATCACAACATCCTTCACCCATTTCATTCAGATTTCAGGGCCCAACACAGTAGTGAGGCAAGACTTACTAGAGGTTTTAATGATCTCTTAGTTGTGAGAGGTCAGCAATGTTACTCAGCCTTGGTCCTTGTGGTTCCCTCACTGGCATTTGAGTTGGTGGACCACTGTATTCTCTTAGACAGACTGGAGCACTACTGTGGTATTTCTGCACTTCTTTTCAGCTGGTTTGCTTCTTATCTATTTGAACCTAGCCAACTGTTGATTTCTGGAGTTCATTTCTCCCTCTCTCACCCTCTTACTTATGAGGTACCACAAAGCTCCATTCTTAGTCCTTTGCTGTGCACTGTCTACTTATTGCTACTAGGTGATGTAATTAATTTGTGAGGCTTGCAATATCATTGCTACACTGATGACATACATATCTACCTCTCATTTCCTCAGGACTCTGATTTTGCACTTATATACCTTTCTCATGACCTGGAACTTATCCATGACTGGATAATCAGTGATAGGCCTAAACTCAGCATTTCAAAGACTGCCATTGTGTTTGTCCATTCCACATCAAGGGACTCCACTCTTCCAGTCTTGCCACCTGATATTTTTTATCTAGGTGACAAAGTTACTTTTGTGTTGAAGGTGCATGATTTTGGTGTGATACTTGATGACAGACTAATGCTTAAGCACAATATTTCTGAAGTTGTCAAGTTTTCTTATTTCCCCCTGTGGGACATCATCCTCATCAAGCAATAAATACAAAATGGGGTAAGGCAAACCAAAAATGACTAGTAACCGCAAAGAAAGATCTGACCATGGGGTAAAAAATCATAGCATGCAGTACATGAACCATCTCACCAGTAAAGCAATAAAATCTAAATTTATACCAACAATGCTAAACAGCACACTGAAGAACTTCCCTTAGTCAAACAACCATCCAAAAATACTTGATTCCAGATGAATAATGGATAATAAATAGAACTGATTCAGAAAATACTTTATTCCAAAAGGAAAAAAAATAAATATTAGACGCATAGAGTTAAGCGCTTTTGTCCTTTTGCATTAAGGACTTCATCAGAACTGAGTTAAAAACAAGATACAGAAGTATATATACATCTCATAAAACTTAATTAAATAATTTATACCTCATTGATAGCTCATTGTATTGAATAGAAAAACTTGTTGCACGAATTAACACAATTTATGAATAAAAGCAAGATATTTAACAAAAGTACATGTGGGAACCAACTAAGTCAGTTTAATATAATAGGATATGTACACCCAAAAAGAAGTTAAAAAGTAAAAAAAGAAAGAAAGAAAAGATAACAGTAATAGATTGCAAAATTTATAAAATATTAATGTTATTGAAATATTAAAGTTTAGTAGACCTTAGTTTTAGTAGTGGCATAACAGAAATCAGTTCATTTAAACTTGAGCCTTTATTATCCTACAAAAATAATTGCCAGAACAGTTCTTTATATTCTAGCGTATCTTCCCATTGACCATCTCTGAGGTCTTTTTTGCAGTTGCTCTAAAACATAAAATTTGAATTGACCATTCACACACAGTCTTAAATGTTTTGCTACAGCATTCGTTTATTTGTTTTTAAGAATATTGTATGTGTGTTTATAGATAGAATTTTTAGGGCTTTCTCAGTTTTACCTACATAAAAGGAACCACAAATATCATATACACTAATATAAACCACCAGTACTGTTACAGTTATAATAATGATGATCCCTAATTTGTGTATTTCTACAAGTTAAATTGATTACATCAGTATTCCCTATACAAGGCTACAGTTTACATGCACCACATTCATTCACACCCATTTGAGCTGGTTTATTTCTATTGTGGAAACCTTTGTGTGCCTCATATAGGTTTTTTAAACATTTCCCTTTCTTATAAAGAAACTTTGGTAGTTCATTAAAAACTTTAAGATTATCAGGAAGTTGTCTAAACATATTCCAGTACTTAATGACAAGGCTTTTAATTGTTTCCAATCCTGGTTGTATTCCAAATAGAAAGTACTGGATAACATAATATTCCCCCTCGACTCCTGAAATGGAAGCTAACCCCCTCGTGTTGATGATCAATACAATCTGAATCACTTAGTATAACAAAGTATTTACTACCACCACCACCCCCCGTGATGAAACCACTTAATTTGTGATTTTGTCTAATAATTATTCAGGATAGCCTCTTTGTAGAAACATTTATTTTTAATTCAACACATTCAGTGATAAAGTCAGAAAACAAGGAAGTCATACAAGCAGTTCTAACTAAATGACCCATAATGTTCCCTTTCTGGAGAAAAGGATGTTCACTGCTCTGATGTAATAATGTGTTACTATAGGTAGGTTTATGATATGTAAATATAGTGGATTTATAGTTCTTCAATTCACTACTTTTAGAAATGAAAATATCCAAGTAGCGTAGCTCCCTCTCAGATATTTGGTAGGTAAACCTAAGAAAAGATGTAGTACCTTGTAAATAATCAATAATTAGTTGATCACAGGATTTAGACCATAAGACACAGATGTCATCCAAAAACCTTGTGTACAGATGGCAAAAATTAAAGTAAGCAGAACTGACAAAATATTTCTGTTTCCATTCATATAGGACTAGGTTAGCAAAAAGAGGGTCACAAGCCACCCCCATACCTACCTCCCTGTTTTGTTTAAAAATTTCTCCTTTAAAAAATACAAACTTTTATTTTAAATCTGTTTCCATAAATTCACATCAAATACAACAATCATTTTGAGTCAAAATATGACAATATCTAAGGGTATCTTCAAACCATGTTAGTCCCTGGCCATGTGGTATAGCAGTGAAAAGGTCTGCAAAATCTATAGTGGCAAATAAGGTATCATTTCTGTAGGGTATTTTGATAAATCTGTGAAGAAAGTCCCATGAATCCTGTATTATATGGATTCTAAGATCATGAAAAGGTTTTAGTTTTCTGTTGATATACAGTGCCAGAGGGTAAGTTTTTGACCCACTAGCTATGATTCTTACCTGAAGTGGTGAATTATCAATGTTATTATGCACTTTGGGTATGCCAAAAATAGATGGAATAAGAGGATGTTTATTAGTGAAAAATCAAAGGTGACTATATCTATAACTTTTTGCATTAATAGGTCATTCAACCTTCGGTCAGTCTTCTGGTAAAACATATTGACCTCACTTATAGAAATAAAAGAATATATGTCACCTTGATATAAAACATTCAGCATCCTCCCTGAATAATAAACAGAGTCCATAATCACTAGTCCACCCCCTTTATCTGGTTTCATAATGTGTACTTTGGTATTATGTGTTAAATCATTAAGTAATGTGTTTTCATTGTTGTAAGGATAAAAATGTCTCTTAGAATTGTCAGTTGCTAAATTATGAAGCTCAAATTCAACAAAAGATTCAAAGTTCTGTAACACAGGTTGTAAAGGGTGATTAAAAGTATTTTGTTATATAAACTAAGCTCATTGCATTCAGTCAACAAATCATACTTGTCAAACATGATCTCAAAACTAACCTTCTGTAGAAATAATTCAAAATCCATCATTGTTCTACTCAAGTTAAAAGTCATAGAAAGAACAAAAGAGAGAGACCTTTTTTTAAAACTTGAAAAATGGGTAGTGTTCAGAGCAATATTATTATAATTAAAAACTTTAAAGTTGTCTTGCTCAAAAATAATCCCCTCATGTTTTTTGTGATGAGGTGTCCTAGAAGGAATACTTACTTCCGTCCTCTTCCTCTGCCCCTTTCCCCTCTGTTTTAGTCTTTTAATATGTCATTGATGTCTGTATTGAATCCAGATGCTTTACTGTTATTATTAGGAAGAGATGTAATATGAGTGCCAGTAAACATCTAGCCTTCAATGGAGGCATCATCAGCCTTATGGCGGTTCTCTTCTAAAATGTTTTTATGCAAAGGGCAAACCCATTTAGAATTGTAATCCTTCTTGTCCATCACCAATTAGCTATCTGTCGGTTATTAGAAGAAATGCATATTTTATCAACATCCACAAATACATGTTTGAACCTATCACTGTATTCATCTAAGGTAAAAAAGGTCTTGCTGAATTCTGTTGTTAGTACTATCAATATCCGAAAGTAAGTGATTGATCTAATGCTCATTATATACTATCAAAGACCTCATCAATTCAAGCCTTCATTGGTCAAACATTGCAATAACTTCCAAATGGAATGCATTGCCTTGTATAACATTATTACACTATTTGTGTACCTGTAAACTCTTAGGTACTTGCTTCCTTATAATATATTCTCTCAGAAAACTATTATCAAGACACAGAGAATGGTATTTTAACAGTAAATGTTTAAACTTACTGATACTGACCATGAAAGAAAAAAGGTCTGTATTGTATTCATTATTACTAAAAGTAAAGACAGAGTTGAGCCAAGAATGTAAGTCTCAAGAACCGTTGTTTCCAAAATTAAACCTTTCAAATCTTGTATTGTCACTTGTTGGTTTTGAATGGCCACTAGGATGTAAAATACAAGATTTGTGTGGCAAAAACATTGAATGTTCTAGATGGTTTAAGTTCTCTGTAATGAATCCACCATTAGAAGCTGCTTCCTGGTAGCAGGGAATACTTGACACCTCCAGATGCTGTTGTGGGCCAATAGGAGACAAGAGAATAGATTGACTCAACAATCCGACAAGTCGCATAAGTTCTCAGACCAGTTCACTTGATGTCATAGTAGAAACTACTTCCTACACAAAGTCTGATCCAAAGGACAAAACAGCAACTTCACCCAAAATCAAAAACTAGTAACAAGTAATAAAGGGATAAGGCAAACCAAAAATGACTAGTAACTACTAAGCAAGGTCTGCCCACAAGGTAAAAACCATCATCAAGCACCTTATTCCTCCCCCGTCCTCCTATTTGTAGTTCATGCTTTAGATTACTATAATGCTCCTTATTTTGGATTTCCTGATTTAAAACTCAGCAGCTTATTTATTCACCGGGATCTCAAGATGCAACCACATCACTCTAATTTTGCAGGACCTGAGTTTGCTCCTTATCAGACAAGATCCTTGCCATGGTCTGTTTTGCACATCAGTACCTTGGTCCTTCCAGCTGTAGTTGGATATTGCTTTCTAACTCAATGGACATCCTTGTGGTCCCATGTTTCAATCTTGACACCTTCGACTGTCGCTTATTTATCTACAAGAGTCCTCTCTTATGGGAATCTTCTTCCTAGATGGGTCTGCAAATCACCTACTTTGGCAGGTTTAAAAAGTGGCTTAAAATCTCATTTGCTAGATCTTGTTTAAACATAATTATTTGTTTTGTCTTTTTTAATGATGTTACTGTTTTTAACTGTTTGCTTTTTAAGATTTGTACATATACATCTTAATTGTATTCTACAGTATCTGGGTTTATCCACTTAAATAAATATGAACTTGAATTTAAATGTATGCTCCTGGACAACCAACATGAATTTGAAATTTGTCCTGCGTGAATGTCAAGGAGGTTCCATCAAGCTACAAATGGCACTAAGCTGCACTAAATGGACTTCAAATTTAAATCTTTATTATGGGTTCAGACTGAATTTCTTCTTACAAAGTCACATGCATTATAAAAAACAACAGTAATAAATTTGAAAAAAATATTTTAGGAAACCAAGAGAAAAATTCATAAGATGAGCTGCGATTGTATTTATTTATTTATTTTTGGTCAAGCTGCCACTGACCTGAAGTTCCTACATGTTCTGTGCCTCCCATCTCCGCAAACTTCATCTTAGTTAAGTTGTGCACAAACATGAACCTACATCGATGGCCCCCACATTGTATAGGAAATGCCTCTTGGCTATAAGGCAATGTAATCTGCCCATGGCTGGAGAACAGAATGGGTATGTAGGCCCACCATACTCTGTCGAGCTGGGGTTCTCTAGCTTTAGTCTTCTATCCCCATTGTGCTGGTTACCATCATTGTGGGTGACAGTGCAATGAGTAAACAAAAAGCGCCAGCACCAAACATAGTGAAAAAGCACAAAAACCAATGAGGTTAATACATACATTTAATATAAATCCATAAGGTAGTGTACATCCCAGACCAGTTTCAGCCAGCAGGCTTTCTTCAGTGGGAACAAAGTAATTCCACCATTATGTCCCCACATCTTTCAGTAACTGAGTACTTTCAAGATTATAGATTTAATTTTTTTTTCTTCCCATTGCCAAAGTTGTGGCTAAAGAGAATCCTGTAATCTATCATCTACTCAGTTAATAAACAAATACATTTTGTGAAAGATTAATTTACACTGAATGCTTATCTTTGGAAGTTGTGATTTTAACATATCTGCTCGTTTTATTTTATTTTGTTTTCCTGTCAACACTGATGGATATAAAATTGAAATTCACCTTGACAAACCAATTAATGTAACATGCACAACAGTAGAAACTGATTATCAGACAAAGTCATATTAAATTAAATGTGGTGTTTCTAATATATATTTCATTTGAGAGCATTTCGCTTTATTGTTCTGCTAATACAACACGAAACATGTTCTAATCTGCCTGTCTGAGAAAAGATATAAAGTAGATTGTCATCAACATAGAGGTAATAATTCCTCCATTAAAAAAGTATTCAAGGCACAGGAAACATTAATCAGATCAGTGCAGAAACAGAAGGTCACGTACCTTAAAATTCCATTTTTTTACCATTTGGTAATGACTGACTTACAATTCTCGGGAATTTTCTAGAAAAGCTGGTCAACAAGATGCAGGATTTATGTTCCATAGAAGGAAGCAAAGTACACCCAACATGTGAAACTTTAACAGAACCTAGAGTTTCTTTTACTTAGTACAAATGATAAAATTATTCAATGCCAAGAAAGAAAATGTTATTTAAAGTCCATGCAGAGCATGTTTTCAGGTACTTCCCTCTGAAGTTCACATAGAAGCAGTTGTAAAATGGAGACTGTTATCTTGCAGGACAACAAGCTGCCATTCCCTTGGGAATCTTTCCTTGACCTTTCTCTGCCACTCATGATTTGTTAATGAGCTTGTAGTTCCCTCTGGATTATCATGCTATACCATCCTTGCCCAAGGGCATCACACTTGCTTTCATCTAGCCTGCAGGAAAACTTTGCAGTTGCAGTGATCTTTTCAAGACCTTTGCCAGGGTATCTGCTGGTCTACTGACCAGATTCTTGCAGACTCCAATAGGTTCATTGGTAGGTACTAGGCTATTGGCCCTAGGGCCTATATAAGCCTAGCCAAATGGTACCCTGGCTTTTGCCACCCATGAAAATTATTTTCCTGTGCCCCTGTCAACCAGAGCCACAGAAGTGATCCCCGGGGTGAATTTCCTATCTCCCATCCAATCATCAAGATTTTTCTTGAAGAGTGCTAATGAGGAGCTTTGTTTGACATAGATAGGTGGTTTGTTCCAGAGTATGGGAAGTCTCTGAAACAGGAATCTATCCCTCCAGCATGTTCTGTTTATTGTGGTGGCAAGGTTTAGGACCCTAGAGCATGTAGCTCGAAGGGATTGGGATTTCTTTACATGGAGCATGTCCAACAGCTCTGGGTTTGACATAGCTTTGTATGTTAGGCAGAGATCGCCTCCTAGAAGGCAATATGCGACAGAGTAAAGCTGGAGTATTTTGAGACGATCTGCGTAGGGCATCTGTTTGAGGCTGGTAATCCTCTTTGTGAGGTATTTCTGTGGCCTTTCCAGTTGTTGTAGATGTCTTGTGAGGTACATACCAAAAGGGGCGTTGTACTATATAATGGGTCTAATGAGTGATGAGTAGAGGGGAACAATGACCTCTTTTTTCCTGGATGAGAAACATTTTGTGATGAGGTGTACCACGTAGAAGAATTTCCTGACTACTGTGGAGGTGAGATTACCAAAGGAGAGACTACTGTGCACGTGTGATCCAAGGTCTCTTATCACACTTTCGGTGTTAAGTAGACTACCTCCTATGTGGTAGTTCATGGGTACAGAGTTTTTACCAAGAGGGATGACAATGCACTTTTTGGCATTGAGCTTGAGGCCATGGCTTTGACACCAGGCATCTGTCTCAGTGAGGCCCTTTTGTAGAATGTCCACATCGTTAGGAGATTTGATTATGGCTCCTAGTTTGCAGTCACCTGCAAACTTTGTTAGCCAAAGACCTTCTGTGTTAGCCTGTACTTCAGAGAAGTAGATACCAAACAGGAGAGGACCTAGGACTGAACCCTGTGGTACTCCACTTGTCACTGGTCTGAAGTTGGATTTAGAGTCTGCTACTTTCACAGTGCAGGTTCGGTCAGTGAGCTAGTTGGCAACCCATCTTGAGACATAGGGATTTATACCTAGTTTAGTGAGTTTTTCTATAATTTCAGAGTGGGGGATGGTGTCGAAAGCCTTGGCGAGATCTAGATAGGCTGTGTGTACCACCTTACCCTCATCTACAGCTTTGGTGACCGCTTCAAAAAAGTCTATCAGGTTTAGGAGACATGATCTGCCTTTTACAAACCAGAACTGTGTAGGGTCCAGAGTTTGGAGATTACCAATGTCATTGTTTATAAGTTCCATGATGATACGCTCCATAGCCTTGCAGACCTGGCTCATCAGGCTAATGGGGCGGTAGTTCCCGGGGTCCGTGGTAGCTCCCCCATTGTGGGGTGGGATAACCATTGCTGTGTGCCATTCAGTAGGCACAAAGCTTGAGGTGAGGCTATGATTGAACATGGTACTTAGGTGGGGTGCCAGTTCGTTCTGTAGTTCATGTAGAATGCAGCCTGGGATGTTGTCAAGTCCCATGGATGCTGTGTTCATGGCTTTGGAGAGTGTGTTTTTTACCTGTGCAGCCATGATTACAGGTACTTTGCATTTTTCTGGCAATAGGCAGCTCATTCAGTCCAAGTGTTTTATTCTTTTCTTTCAGGGCAGTGAATTCTATCAGAACATGTTGCCTCTGTACCTTTGATTTCTATCCAGTGTTTTCCTTATTCTTACCTGCATTTCTCATAATACACCTTCCCTTCCTTTCTTTCATGCAGGCCAAAACCAAGTACTTATTTGCTACATTTTCTTTTTGTCAGAGTTTTGAGACACATTCGCCCATCTTTTGTCTGTCTGGCCTGGTCTGTCCCTCCCATCCTTGCTCCTGAAATATATTTAAGAATTACTCTTTATTTATTTATTGTCTTTGTTGACTACGATATTCTGAATGGGTGTAATACATTTTTGGTGGAGGCCCAGAGAAAGATGCTTTATTACATTATGCTTGTAATTAACAGTTTAATTTTTAATAACAATATTGTATTCACCACAGTGGTACAGACTAAATAATAAAATACAGGGTTAATGGAATAGGCTGAATATACTGGATAAAGAACAAGTTCATACAGTGTGTTTGATTTGGAAATTGGTTACCTGTCATAGATTTTATGCAAGCAGCTGGGATCATTAGATTAAGATAAGACACGGATTGATGAAAGAAGCCTTTGATCCCATTCTTGTCTGAGAACTACGATATCCATTTCAGCTTGTGCCTTTGTTGTTCTCACCTTCCTTAACACTCCCATTCCATTGATGCTCAGACCCTTCATATAAAAATGCCTATAATGAGAGCAGTGACATGGGAGGTTTAGTACAAGCTTGTGGCTGTATCTTAATCTATTCTGTTCAGTATCTTTGTTGGTAGTGTAGTATTGGAGAGAGTTTGGAAGTTTTTTATGGTTATAGGTTTGAATACTTTTGGGAGTGGAATAATCAATGTGTGCATTTTAATGCTGGCTGTACTACTTCAGATGTAATAAACAGATTAATGATAGCTGATTGATGCTTTACATCACATGCAGTTACCAGACTATGCAATGGAGGATCAAGTTTTGCATGCAATTTAGTTTTTTCTGTCATCTTCCTTAAGCCTCAAGATATCAAGCACTCCTTTGATAGATATAGCCTTAAGCAGAGAATAGACATATAGAATGGTAATACAGCAGTTAGGTCTTTGGATGAACTACTTTCCTGAGTATATCACTCAGTAGGCCCTCAATCTTAGATCTGATTTAAATAGATTAACTGATTGATAGTGGTACAAACACTAACTCTGTGACAGATATTCAGTGTATTAATGATTGACACTTAAGCATGTTATCACAAATTAAATTTTAATTGCATACATCACAATTCAAAGCTTAGTAAAACATTTTTAAACATTTTTGAAGGGAAGTAACCCTGTACACCAGATGTAGAGAATGGGCTACCACATTCCTATTACTTATTTGGCCTCTAAAATGAGTGAAAAAACACACATTTAATGGTATTGTGACCATTTATTAATCACAATATACAACACTAAAGATACCGCAGCATTTCTATATATAACCCTAAAATAACAACAAACAAATAACCATTAATGTATAGCTGGTTGGAGTCACCAAGCCTATTCTGGCTATGCATTACAGGTCTGAGTATGTAACTCAAGCTACCACCCAACGCAAACAGCTCTTGTTATGGCCACCAGTTAAATTGAATCCAACCTGCTCAGCATGATGAGGTTGCTGAGTACAAATGGGGAAAACAAGTGGGAGGGTGCAAGGCAGCTGCCAACCCAGCATGTCCACATGCCATTTCCCTCTATCAGCCTCATTCCTAAATGGTCATTACTAAGCAAACCAAGCAATTACCTCTTAAAACATTCCTGGATGGAGAGAGAAATATCTAAATTAAAGAAATCAAAGCCTAAATTTTTCAACTGTACCCTGTCACTGCTGTAAAAAATCACTGTCCAAGTTATCAAGATCTTTGTGGTGAATGATTTGAAATCTGATTTGGCTGGTTGCATGTGATACTCATTGGTTAGTAAAAAGCCTGGACCTCTCAATTGCCCTGGAACTCCTCTTGCTTTCCCAGTAGATTCTTGGCACAATCATTGACCAACACAAAATGAGTTATGGGTATAGTGTGTGTGGGGCCTATGCATATTAGAGAGAGTTCTCTCTAACAAAATTAATTTAGTAGCCATTGTCAAATCATTTCTCCAGAGGTGGATCACTAGTGCCTTGGGAAAGTAACCATTTGTAGCCAATTGCCACCAAATCTCCCAAAACTGAAACCATAGCAGCCTAGGAAAAAAACAAAGGAATGACCTAACCATTTATCCTGAATTAAAGAACCAAAAATCCTGGCTGGGTGAACCAAAACTTAGCCTGTGGTTCTCTTGATGATGGGTTGTCCCACCAGCCAGATAGCCTCTTACCCTGAAATGAAAATGATGGGGGTCTAGTGCCTAATGTATGACAAGAAGGAGTCAGAAACCCACTTTCCTGTTCTTTGCAGGACTTTAGCTGAATGACCCTCCATGGATAAATCAGAGATGCATCCTATTCTAAAGGAATGGGATGAATACCCCAGAGGATGTACACCTTACCCTTCAATAGCTTTACAGAGTAGAATATTGTCCTCTATCAACATGAAAGGCTTGCAGCCCTCCTGAATAAAAACTAAGCCAGTCTGAGAAGCACCGGGTATGACCTTGTATAATAGCCTGACCTCATGCACTGGGCAAGCGGCTGAAATCCTTCCTTTATCTAAGCATACTTGTTGCCCTTTGCCCATTTGGTCCATTTTGGATTTCCTAACCCATATCAAAATAAATTCACTGAATCACAATATCCTCCCATCAAAGGGAGTTTAATAATTCACTATCATAAAAATCACCTTCATATAATGCAGTGAACAAAGGAGCAAAACTGGAAAATGTATGAAAAATAAGTAACTATGCTACACAATCTGTGAAGGACAATGACAAGGAGTTCCCACCCAATTGGCTGCCTAAGATCCTTTGAAGCTCATCTAGTATTCTCCGAACCTTAGATCACCCACCAGCCAACCAAACAACTAATGACTGAAAAAAATCATTAAGACCCAAAAATCGTGCTATCCAGCCTAAGGCCGCTAAGTGGACCCTAAGAGTGTTTGGGCACTCTCCAAAGACAGTCCCCAAGGTCTAGCTCCATTAGGTTGGGACCTGCAAAAACACTTGAAAGTCTGCACCAATAATGAATAAGCCTTCCTACTGTTTCTGGACCAGGAGTTTGCAAGCAACAATATAGCTGGTCTTGTCCAATCAACCAAACTTCCCATGGAACTGGGTGCCATCAGGATCTGCATGCTTGGGCAGGCTTTGCAACCTGGTAAACAGAAACTGGGGAAGGTTATCAGCCACTGGACTGAGGTGACCAGGGACATACAAACTAGAAAAATACAAATTATTTTCCAAGCTCAATAAAACTAGAAGCCTAATGATTGAGTGGATCCATTTAGACTTGGAATAATGATTGTTGAGTGCATGGAGAACTGCAAAATCATCTGAGCAAAATGAAACCCTGATATTATGTAACTTATCCTCCCACATGAATGTAGCTACCCATATAGGAAAGATTCCCAGGAAAGTGATTTCCTTCTTTCTATCTTCTGACCATGACTCAGGACATTTTTCTGTGAACCATCTATCTTTGAAGTAAGTTCCCATGGGGATCCCCCTCCACATCTGTAAAACTTTCAATCTCATTGGAAGAAATTCCAGGAGATGCCATTGAACTGGTTCAAAATATGAAGCAGAGATGAAGGTCTTCCTAGGCCCTTCTGATCAGGGGAACCCTGTAGAGCTTGTGTTGCTTAGCTTTCAGCAAATTGTAGATGGACGATAGAGGAAGGTCCTGCAAGGCTAAATTGCCCTGTAGGCAAAAATTCAGCAGTCCATGAAGATGCATGATATCTGTCATGCATTCCTTTCTGGCCCCCTATAATTTCAGAATTAACTACCAGATATGTTGTAATTTGCTTTGTAGAAGTTTAAAAGACCTGTTGGTGGTGCCCACTGTTAAACCCAAAAACTTCAATGCCTTACCGGGCCTTTCTGAATTGTCCCTGGTCAATGGAACATTAAGCTGGTGCAAATCACTTTGTCCACCATTATCCCTTCTTCAAACCCTTTTTGGCCTTCAGCCACAATCAGAATATCATCCAGGTAGTGAATTGCTGACTGTTGGAGCATCCTGCACTCTCAGCACCAGTGCAAAGCTGAGCTGAACTGTTCAAGTGTAGCACAAGTCACTGAACATTCAATGGTTATGGTGGCTTCAAAGAAGAACTTCCCATCAAACTGAAATTCCAAACAAAGCCAATTCTCTTGTCTTATGGGAAGCAGTCAGGATAGTGACTGGATATCCAGTCTGCATAACCTAGGGTTGGAAATGCCCATGATGACCTCCACTGCCTGGTCCACGGAAGAATAATACATCTTAGCCTGGGCTTTGTCAGTGATATCACTGACCAATGTACCCACTGGATGTGAAAGATGGTGAGTTAATATGAACTCACTCACCTGTTTCTTAGGATCTAGGCCAATAGGCAAAATTTTAAAGGCAGGCCAGGGAGGCATGGAAAATAGTCCAATTACCATGCTGGCTGCCTGTTCTTTATCAATTAGCTTGGCTGCAATGTCTTCTAGGCCTGAATGAATGACAGGTTTTTGACTGTCCTTGATTCTAGTAGAATCAATGAACCAGTCTTGAAACCATTGCTGAAACCTTTAAGAAGGTCTATCACAGCTCCTCCTTTGGGATAGTCAGTCAATCACTAGATCAGCTTATCTAATCTGATCAGGGAGTGGGACGGAAGGAAACTGACCAAAGACCCTTGCTAGGGAAGATCTATGTCCATAAAAAAAACTGCTTGCCTCTGGCAGCATTACCCTGGGGTCTCCCTGCGATTCCTTCATGGGGGGGGGGGTGACCCAAGGCCTTGGCTTCCCCATCCAACTTCTTCCAACACCTGGATGATGGGTGACCTTTCCCACAACTGGAATACAAGTGAGAAAACTTACAAGATGGCCAGAGGCACTTCTAATTCTTAAAAGCAAAGCAGAATTTTCCTCCCCATAGCCTGCAACATTTCCTTGAAACTTGGGGGCTCAGGTTGTCCAACATTTACTCAACCAGATGTCAGGGTGCCTAAGGTCCCACCTGAGAGACTTGTCCAAGGCCTTTAGTTTCCTGAATCGCTGATCATTATTTCTGTTAGAAATACTGCATCTAAAGAAATCCCAATCCCTCCACACCACACACTCCAGAGACCTCAACCTCATTACCACAATCAACAAAACATGCTGGAGGGACAGGTTCATAACCCAGAGACTGCCCATGCTATGGAATAGACTTCCCATACATGTCAAACAGAGCACCTCACTGGCCCTCTTCAAGACAAATCTTGATGAGTGGATGGGAAATAGAAAATTCACCCCCGGGATCACTCCAGTGTCTCTACATGACAGAGGCACTGGGAACTAAGGTCAGGTGGCACAATGCCAAGGCTAGGCTTGTAAAGTCTGCAAGACCATTAACCTAGTACACACCTATGAACCTATGAACCTATAAGATGACCACCCTTTGTCCCTTTTGACATAGTGAACTTCCCTAATGGCCAGAAAGTAGGGCAATAATGGCAGTGCCTGACTAGGATCCTTTTCTATAATCACACCCATGAAAACCATAAAGACAATTTGTCCCAGTTTTTACCACTGCCTTGTTTGAGACCTTTTTTCCAATGGCTATGAGAGCCACCATCAAGTCCTTGTTAGCTGCATTACCAGCGTCCACAATGCACCATATTCCTTCTGTATCCATCAAGTCAAAAATCTCCACAAATTCCCTATTTCAAATCTTTTTTTAACACAATTGGGGACATGAGGAGTGATGTGTGACCCAGGGTAGGTGGGAACTGCAAGAGTTAGACAGGCCATGGGCAACAAGACCTAAGTAACACTAGTGTCCAGGTCAACCATAAAGACACCATAAGTGGCAGAGCAGACTCATTACCACTCCATAGGTTGTGTAATGGTGAAGTCAAATCCTGATCCTTGTCAACTTCCTTAACGTCTTGATGAGAACACAGGCATGGCACCAACATTCCTCTCTAATACTAAATAAAATAATCTAGACCTCTGTTTGGCTAACAAACTTCTCCAAGCACTTCTTAGATGACTGGTCTCTAACATTTACACTATTCCCAGTACCCCCTGTGACAAAGAGGGATACTGTCAGCACAGCTACCTGGAATTTTGTAAATAATTATATGTCATTTGTGAATATCAACATGATCTGTATAAGATGCGTGTGTTACAAAATATATTAGAACTGTATGCCATGTGTATATCAAACTGCTGATACAGAAGTGTGTGTTAAAAATGTATTTTATAATGTGTTTGTGTCCTGCTGGAAGAAAGCAGAAATGTACGTGCACAATTGTAACTGTTTAAATGTATATAGTTTAATAGTGGAAAATGGGATACAGGGAGTTAACATCAGTCTAGTAAATTTTAGAAGAAAAACTGAAATTAAATTACTTTATGGCTAGGCCATAAAAAAGGTATCTTTCAGTTTTCAATGCAACAGAGACAAAAGGTCTGTACTAGGAAACCTTCTGCATTTTCTTTAGGGTGAATTAATTACTAGTTTTGAAATGTGAAGTTATGCAATTGTTTTATGACTTCTAGCATCTGCCAAAGATTTGATGTCTATATATTTTTACAAGTAGATGCTAAATGATACCAGCTGCCACCATTGGTTGTTTTGGGCCTGGGGACTATACATCACATGGCAAGAAATTATGTCATTCTTCAAGCTATCACAGCTGTAATATTTTAGATATTAATTTGAGAAGTCTGTTTGTGAGACAGGTCATTATATATTCTGTCTTGTATGTGACAAGAACCATTCACCACACATCTGCATTGCTATCTAACTAAGTTTCTAGGATACAGTAATTCTCTTAGATATAGTCAGGAATATAGCAAAGCTTAGTTTTGATATTTTTCTTTATTTATTTGAGATAGTCCTGCAATGTTGTTTTAAATATTTTCTGAGATTGTGACCTCTGATGTCACTGTAAATGTACTGAGTATTTTCTTGTTCTTTTTATTATTTATTATTAAATATATTTAATTCTTTCATTGTGGCTGATCTGTGTAGAGATATTTAAGTTTTGAGACTATTTGCATATTTAGCTGGTGACACTGTGTGGGCCACTCCTAATAGCCTTGCTCTTGGTCAAACTACCATTTGTATTAATATTAATATTACATAGTAAGATTGGACACCCTTTGTTAAGGGCCTTAAAGTAGCTGATAAGGAATTGACTGGTGGCAGTGGTAACTACCTTATAGTCTGGGCAGATGGGGGCATAGCTAGTAAGCCTGTGCCAGTCTCTCCCAGGTGTGTGTGTGTGTGTGTGTGTGTGTGTGTGTGTGTGTGTGTGTGTGTGTGTGTGTGTGTGTGTATATATATAAATCAAACCTCAAAGAGTGTGTGTCAGCTACTTGGGCAGAAACACAAAGCGCTGGTTGGACAGAGAGAGTGCTGGTAGGTTTTGGCTTGGCCACTCAGTTGAGATCTGAATTCTATAGCTGTGTCACTGTGGAGTCTTAGTGGAGATCTGGAGAAAGAGGGAGAAACCATCCCCGGAGTGACTGTGGTCTCTGTGTGCTCTTAAGGGAAATTGTACTTGATGCAGAGATCTGCATCTGGAAATACTGTGTGCGTACCTGTTATCCTCTCAGTGGACATGGTGAATCTGATGAGGATTGAGACTCCTTAATTACAGGTCGAGTGGAGGGTCATCACACCCCCCATCATCACTACCTTCATTTTCCAGTAGTGCCTCTAATGGGGATGATGGGTTATTCACTGCACCTAAGGCATCCATTTTTGTCTTCCTTCTTGACCACTTGGAAGGGATGGGCCATTAAGGGACTCCTCCTCAGGATTTGCTGCCACTCTTTTGTTGTTGCTTTGCTCTTGTTTCATTGTCTGAGTTGCCTCCCAGTCAGAAGGAAGTTTTGTGCTTCCTTCAATAACTAAAGCCATCAGGATTCCCTGTCTTGCCCTCACACAATTTCCTCAACCAACAATAGCCAAGCCCCCCCATACACTACCATTAGTATTCTTCACCCTGACAAACAACTGAATGTATCCCAATCTACACCCTCCAAACAAGAAGCAATCTCACACCTCTGATCTATGTCAACAATGCTGAATGCAATACCAATTCCATAGCAAGGATCAACACGGACAGGGGAAAACCCAGAAACACCAATAACACCAGTAGAACACAAGGGACAGAACACGAGGCATGCTTATGAATCCCAGCTCCCCAGCCCAGTTCCAGGAACCCCCCCCCTCTCCTTGAATGCAAACACAGACAAAATAAAGAATGTGGAATGATACAAGTATCAAAAAGTAAAACACTACATGAAAGTAAAATAACCACAAACCCCAATCCAAGCAAACAGGAAGAGTCTAAATTACTGGCAAAACCAGATGAAACATTGATCACCTGTGACCACAAAGCACTGACCTGCAGAGGTGAAGAACTCACCAAGACTACTTCATCACCACTTGACAATGGGACTGTCACCTTTCTAGAGTCACCAGTCCAGGAAGTGAGGTGCTCATGCCCACTGCTTCAAGCAGTTCCCAGAAAGATCAAGTATTTGCCCCTCCAGCTCCCAAAAAGAGTAGACAGAAACACTCCACCAACAAAGTCCTCAATGTGGCAAAACCATGGAACATCCATTCAAAAGATGCTCTAGAGCAATCCGCTTCTATTATATTCTAAATATAAAATGTTTAGCAACCTGATGGAATCAAAAACCTTCCCTTAAGAAAAAAACATCCTGAGATGTTAAAACAGAATATGCAAGATTAGGTTCCCCCTGTAGCTGCTGTAATGAGAAAAGTACCAATAACTTCCAGAAAACACTCACTTGAGTACACACCACTGCAGTCACTGACAGCTAGCTCCATTGAGAGATCCCCTACTGGTGAGTCGACTGGCATGGCACTACGAGTTCACCCTTAAAAAATGGTGAGCGAAGACCAACCCTGCAGACTTAGCTCATGGACAAAATAGCTTACAGGTGCGCTGTCTGTATACTATCTGTAACATATTTGTACCTCACAGTAAATGGAATAGTCTGAGATTCTACAGTCTTAATCTTTTGAAACAAAGTGCGTCTATTACACTTTAGTGATCCCACTTGAAAGTGTTGTGCAATGAAGTATTGCATTTATGTCTGATAACTGAAAACAATATTTCAAGAAACATGAACAACTTCTGTATGGGTATCACAAATAAGATCTTTAATAGCACTCCAGAACAATATAGACCACCTGCTTCTGCCTTAGGAAAGCATGATTTTGCAGCTTTGGTAGTTAACCTATTAAGCCATTGCAGTGCTCAGAATTCCATATACTCTTTTGGCTCCTTTGTTTCCTTCCACTTATATCAAGCATGGTCGCCTCCATTGAAATATGATTCTGTAGAAATATTGAGACAGGACATCTGTTCATTTGTTTTATCTTAACTTTATTTCTACTGTAACTCTTTAAGAATATTCAAGGGCAGTTCCATATTATTTTCTATATCTTTTTATTTCAAGATAGCTTCTCAATGTTTAGCATACAAACCTAAAAGGAGTATCATTTTTTTTCAGAGAGAGTGAGAGATAGAGCCCCTCAACTGTCTATTTTTTGGAGTAACTTACCTATTTTCAGTCCTGATTTAGGATGTGTTTATGTTTGCAGGTATGTCTCTATTTTCAGGCCTGATTTACCCCTTTGTTTAATTTTTGCATATGACATTTGTAGCTGTGTAGTACTCAGAAAATCACACTACATGACCAACACACTAGTGGTAATAATATTTTGAACCAAGAGGACATACATCTTATAACTTCCTTTTTCTAAAGGAAAAATAAGCAACCTGCTGTGGTAGAATTTTTCTATACAATTTATTAAAGCCTACACATTTTACACAGTTTCTCTGAAAATGTCAGAGTCAAAGTAAACTTTATTGTGTTACAGATCAACACAGAGGAAAAAGTGTGTGTCACTGCACAAAACTGATACTCGGGCTTGTACCATAAGAATTATAGTTTAGAGAAGGAAGATTAATAATAATTTAAAAATACTGAAATAGAAATCAAAAATAAGATACTAAAAATAAACACAATAAAGTATAAAGTGTAAAGTGAGCTGTGTAGATAACAGTGACATATTACACATAAATAATGTTTGTTTACCCATATAGCAGATTAGGCAATGGGTTTGTTGTTCAGCAGTCTGACAGCATGTGGGAAGAAGCTGTTATGGAATCTGGATGCCCTGCATCTAATGTTTCTGTAGCGCTTCCTTGTTGGCAGGAGTTTGAACAGTCCATAGGCCGGATGATGTATATCCCTCAGTAGTTTTTGAACTCTGCCATAGCATCTGTTTGAATTTATGTCCTGTAGGGACTGAAGGTTGGAGCCAATGATTTTCATATCTTGTTTAATGATATTATCCAGTGCCTTCTGATCGGCTTGAGAGCAATTTCCAAACCAGACAATGATGTTTTTTGTCAGTACGCTCTCAGTTGAGGCTCTGTAGAAGGTACGTAATGTGTTTACACTTCTATCATTTTTGTCACTCTCCATTTTTAAAACTTTTTTTTTTTTCTGATTACTATCCCACATTCCTACTTGAAGCAGGAAGAGTTATGTGCTATTTGGTATTCACATTCTATGCAAATTAGATGTTCAGCTTATTTCTCAAAGGTCTTTGTTCATATTTTCAATGTCTGCAGATTGAGTCGTATGGAGCGAGACAGATCATTAGGTGACATAAACTAGCTTAATGTCGACCTTTTAAATCTCCATCATGACGAACTAGAAAAATGCCCACTTACCTGGCTTGGATGTACATATAATTTAATTCAGCTTTAGGGTCTGTTTTTAAAAATGTCATGCAGTACGGTATTATTTCCAGTAATTGGTTTCATCTTTATGGCTTCAGTGATATTTTGTGAGAGTTCCTTATCACACAAACTTAACAAACCTATTTGAACCCTGATAAATTAAATTTGACTTACCCTACAGAATGTACAGAAAGACCTGTTATGCAGAGGTGATATAATACCTTCTACTGGCCCAACATAGGTTTTACAATGACTCAAATGAGTCATTGTAAAACTTATGTTGGTCCAGTAAAAGGTTTTCTGTCACATCTGTATTCCATTGTCCCTGTGTTTTCTGTTAGTGGACCAGCACAGTATTTTATTTTTTTCTTCCAAAGGAGTTTTGATATTCAAAGAGCAGTTCTAGTTTGTCTTAACCAAAACTTCCTCAACAACTCTATAGATCTGGAGATTAAGTGTAGGTAACATTAATTAATAGAATAACATGTCCACAAACTTTTGTATGGACAGTGGTGAAGATGAGGTCTTTTTTACTGTATGCTGGGTTCTTCATATCCGATGTCACTTGTAAATTATTTGTAAACATAAGGAGACCACCACTATTTAGTCTATTAGCAATATAAATTTGATTATTATAAGCTATTTATGTCAAGGGTGTGGATCCAACAACAATTCAATCACTCTTAGCACATCGGTGTCTTCTTGCAACATCCATGACTTAAATAAGTCTCAATTATTATTAAGTCTATTGGCATTAAGAGCATTATGACACAAAAAAGCACAGAGTCCCAAAATGGCAGTAGTGCTTCCACCAGGTTTATTACTCCGAATCCACTTGAACAAGTTAAAAACAAGTTAAAAAATAAATATCACTTGTTAAATGAAGAAGTGTGAAGGCGCACAACAAAAAACGTAAATGTAAAGTGCTTTTCGTCCGGATTGTATCCAGACTTCTTCAGACAAAAAAACAACTCTAAAATTAGGTTTAAATAACCTCACATCCTAGTGTTAGGTAGGACACTGTGGTCTTCCTTTGAAATTCTTAAAGCCATAGTTAACTTCACTAAAGGTACGCACAATTTTTTTCTTAACATCATGTCTAATGTTTGAAATATGTTCGAAAAAAAACAGAGATATATTCTACCTTGTTGACCTGTATCCTATTCATGTCTTAGGTTGAGTTGTCAAATAAATATATAAACATATGAACATGCACAACATCAACCAAAAATGGGCAAGTGAAATAGTAAAAACTTGTCTAGAATATTTACAACCTATGTACTAGTAAACCTAACCATCGGAAATCTCACCATATATATAGGTTTTACAGTTGTTATTCCAATCTTCTTTAAATTAAAACAAGATCGAGTCAATATGGTAACTAATAAGCATGTACTGGATAAGGTATCTTAAGTCATAGGCTATTATAATTATTATTTTGAGCATCTCCACGGTAATTTAAGTAACCTCAAAACACTCACACCCGTTCATAAAAAAAAAAAAAAAAAAATATATATATATATATATATATATATATATATATATATATATATATATATATATATATATATTGTTTTGTTCGTACCCGCTAGTGAAGCCAGTACTATCCCTGCTAAATAAGAATAGTGTAACCAAATCTCTGTGCACGATGTCCTAAGTAAACCGTTTATACATTCCTGCTTCTGCATAAAATTGTCCCCAATAAAGTACATATAATAAAAACAATTAAAAATATGGACTACTGGTAAAGTATGAGCGTAGTGGTGTAACCTAGTTTGTAACCCGCTATAGCTCTTTCAGATACTATGATAGTTTTCTAAATTTGATCTAGTAATCAATATTTTTTCGCCACTACTTACGACAATGTAACTTTCCCTACTAAATTCAATTGAAGTAAAAGACTCCAATGTACTATAATCTCATGTAATCTATAACTTGTCTACTTATATGCGTTAATTCTACTCATTACTGTAGGTTGTCAGTTAAAGTAGGGTCTATCAGAAAAAAAAAATTATTAATAAAGTTTTTTTTGAAAGAATGTTATTGATAGACCCTACTTTAACTGACAACCTACGGTAATGAGTAGAATTAATGCATATAAGTAGACAAGTTAAGTAACTATCAATATAGAATTTATAGATTACATGAGATCATAGTACATTGGAGTGTTTTACTTCAATTGAATTTAGTAGGGAAAGTTACATTGTCATAAGTAGTGGCGAAAAAATATATATAAAAACATTTTTAGCACATTACTATTTAAGACATATTATTACAGACATCGGTCCACAAAGATGTTCCCACATTATTTACTACTAAGTACTGGCTTTATGAATGGGTGTGAGAGAACACAAGGCTTCAATTGAAGGCTTTGAGGTTACTTAAATTACTGTGGAAACGCTCAAAATAATAATTATAATAGCCCGTGACTTAAGATACCTTATCCAGTACATGCTTATTAGTTACCATATTGACTCAATCTTCTACTAATTTAAAGAAGATTGGAATAACAACTGTAAAACCTATATATATGGTGAGATTCCCAATGGTTAGGTTTACTAGTACATGGGTTGTAAATATACTAGACAAGTTTTTACTATTTCACTTGCCCATTTTTGGTTGATGTTGTGCATGTTCATATGTTTATATATTTATTTGACAACTCAACCTAAGACATGAATAGGATACAGGTCAACAGGGTAGTATATATCCATGGGTTTTTACGAACATATTTCAAACATTAGACATGATGTTAAGGAAAAATCGTGCGTACCTTTAGTGAAGTTAACTATGGCTTTAAGAATTTCAAAGGAAGACCACAGTGTCCTGATAGGTTAACATTAGGATGTGAGGTTATTTAAAGCTAATTTTAGAGTTGTTTTTTGTCTGAAGAAGTCCGGATACAATCCGGATGAAAAGCGCTTTACATTTACGTTTTTTGTTGTGTACCTCCACAGTTCTTCATTTAACAAGTGTTATTTATTTTTTTAACTTGTGTTTAACTTGTTCAAGTGGATTCGGAGGAATAAACCTGGTGGAAGCACTGCTGCCGTTTTGGGACTCTGTGCTTTTTTGTGTTACAATTGTTGGAGTATCGTTTATTGGTGCTGATTAAGAGCATTATGTTTAATCCCTCTTGGTTATAGGGCAGCTACACTAAAACAAGATTCCATAGCAGAACATTGTGCAGTATATAGTTATTATACGACTGGGTGATGGAAGCTAAGCTTAAGTGGGAATTTGAAAGCTTTATCCTGGCAATTGGCTAAAGTGTTTAAATCTTCTATATAGTGGAAATAAGAAAACGTAGCTGTTTAACACACAGCACATCTTGGGGTCATATACTAGCTGTTAGCTAAGTGCTCTGTTGTTCCTTATGCCTGATACACATAATGCTATCTTCGTCTCAGTTGTAAAAACTATATCCAGGATCAGTGCATGTCCCAGGAATGTGGATAGAATCCAGTTTCATTGCAATAGATGTCAGGGTGTTTAAAGATGTAAATACGACAGTTTGAGAATTCTTAGTTCAGAACAATAAACTATACAGTTATCAACTCAGTGTTTGTGAACTAGGTGCTTCAGATCTATTTTCTTAAGCAGCTACAAAGATATTAAATTCAGTTTCCCAATTCAGGAAGGCATACACAAACAATTAATGCTTGGAATTTTTATTGGCTTAAAAACTGTATATGCTTGACAAGACAGTGAATATGACGCCTAGATTAATAATCAACATCTGATCATTGAACATCTAGAAAGTGATGAACAACAAACAAATACTGAGCTGACATGTTCATTTTATACTATTAGAATAATACGCTAAGAAAAATCCAAGTCTGGGTGTTGGCAATGCTGGGTTTATTCACAGCTGGTGTGGTTTTATTATTAGGATAAAACAGCAGACAATAAATGTATATATATATATATATACATACATATACACACACTCTCAAATAAGTAGAATAAATTGAGTTTGTTTTCTAATCACTGAGTTATAGCCAGCTATTAGTAAGCCAACATTATTCACAGAGATGACTGGATTATTGCTATCATATAATTACATCATTTAAAAAAAATGTGATTTTTTTTTTTAATACTAAATATCTCATCTATAGATGTTTTCATTCATTCATTTATAAGTTTTTGCCATCTTCTATGACTGAGATTGCTTCCTAATGTACCTCACATTTGTGGGACATTTGCCTGCAGAAGCTAGCACAGCACATTATGATAAATGCAGTTAATTTATTTTTTGTTTCATTAAAGAAGTCAGGGTATGCATGCATTATTCTATTTACATGAGTATAATTGTGGACATTTGATGTCTCAGGCATGGGTGTAACAAACAAACTCTATTTTGTAATCACAAACTCTTATTGGTACCCCATCTCCTTGGACACCTATCACTTAAAAATGGGCATATCTCTCAAAATGCTGACCCCCCCAAGCACTTAATAAATATACACATCATGTTCAGCTCTTCACCCTAAAACTATTAAAAATATTGTTTTTATATTAGCAATATTGTACCTGTTGTTAAATGCATTCATTTAGACAGTTGTAGACATAATATGACCTGAAAAAAGCCATGTTGATATGATGCTCAGAAAAATATGTACTCAATAAAGTGTAAAGAGTATGCCTGGCTACACCCTTGATCTCAGGGGTGGAATTTTAACATTTTTTTAAACAGTTTTGGAGTTCATTTTTGTGTATTTCTTTGGGCAGGAGAGGAGGAACTTTTCCTCCACATGTTGATAGTCATTTGTTTTATTTCACTTAGCAGTGTGAATAGCATGGTGGGTCTAGACTTTTATTAATAGATACTTCTAGATAGAATGGTTTCTTGAATATATGGTATGCTGAACACCACACCTAAAATAAATATGACAATTTTTTGATGGAGCTGACATTTTCACAGCAGATAACCAATAAGCATGCCAGTGATCATTGATTTAATAGCAAGGTAATGGACATTTCCCAATGCATTATGAAATATAGCTTGGATATGGTCTACATAACTTGATGTCCTAAAGTTATAGTGGGTAATTAATATTTTAGTTGTGCTTAAATGAGTTGAATGCATGTCTTACATTTTATTCCTTGATTTACTGTGTCCATAATCCCAGTCAGCACTAGTGATATGGACATCCATGTGTTGATCAACTTTAGTTTCTCCACAAAAAGTAAACAAATATATTGTGGGACATGGGTTATTTAGTAATTAATTGATAAATGAATGCCAGATGTAAGCAATATCAGGTTAATCTTCAGTTCTGTTTACAAAGCATGAATTAAATAGAAATATCAGGAATCAGTTCTGAGGATCATGGGCCATCTAGTTATTAAGTCACCCATATCTGTTGAGATTGTATGTATGAGGAGTAACCATAATAACCAGTTGTTAGATTATTCCAGGAAAATGTACAATTATACAAAGCTGGTACTCTGATGGTTAGTTTATTTAATGGGCAATTGATATAGCTATTGTTTTTTTTTTTATCTAAATGTCAATCATGAATTGTCGAGAAAGTAGCTTAATTAAAATACCAGCTTTCAGAACTGGTGACAAAAGTTAAATCCACTCTTTTATGAGCTAGTCCTGGGGAGATCATTGGCCTCCAATCTCTGGCTTAAAAGACCATCACTTTAATTAAGCTACCAGTGCAGTTTCAATTTATGATTTTGTTTTCTAGCATGGTGATGGGAAAGAAGAGTGCTAGTACTGAAAGGAAACAGATAGTTAATGCAACGTGACCAGTTTGAATGTTTGGGTGTCTTATTGGTTGTCCGGCGATTCATGTTAAGGCAAGTATGTCAGTTACCAGCAGTCATAATAACATTTGGGAAAGGGAAGGATTTATTTATCTCATTGTTTGGACTTGATGTAGTACAGGAACAATCCAAAGGACCAGAATGGATGTGGAAAGTGCCAAAACCCCTTCTAACTTGTTGGAAATAGAGTGTGGGATCATGTGTGCAAATAAAAAAAATACATATCATTCTGGCGTAAAATAGATAGAAGTGACAAATGGTTTTTCAGGGCTAAGTATTCTGGGTCCCATAAAATATTTGTAAAAAATAAGGCAAGAGATGCAAGAAAAAAGATAGTATGATAACTCCAGTTAAGTCTTTGAAGGAAAAGGAAGAGCAAAAGGCAATTTTATCTAACTTAGAATTCAGACCAATGGGGTAGATAGAGAGTGCTTCTTGTAGAAACAGGAAATAGAGGTTGTTGCACTTGCAGTAATGAATAGAAGAAGGACGTGAGAAGAATCAAGTGATGTTGCCATTGTGCATTGAAAATCCAGCCCAGACTCACTGTACAGTGACATCTATTAAATAAGGAACTGCTGATAAAGGGTTAGTAATGGCTGTGCCCCCAGAGAAAGCTGTTTAGCCCCATGGGCGGGGGGGGGGGATATCACTGATGAATGCTGTTACTTTCACTACCAGGAGTAAGATGATGCCAATGTTTTAAGTCTGTTTATAAAAATCTGAGCCCTAGCAAATTCCACATGCAAAACAGCATATGGGCATCTCTGTAATCAGCATTGAACATTTGCTTCCCACAGTGGGTTAATAAATAGCAAACAGTCAAATTAAATAAACCAGCAACAGAATCCAGCTAAAACAGCCATTTATTAATGAGATAGCAAAGAAGCTACTTGCATTTATTGTATGTCAACAGAGGATGTTCTAACTTCAAAATTCACAAACATTTTGAAGCCATACTCCATGTTATTGGCCCCTTCGACTGATGCTGTAAACAAAAAGGCCTTTACTTAGCATTTCACTCACATTTTGGCTAAAAATAGGATAACTGCATTTTGCCAAAAATATCATCACTTACGTGCAACAACATTACGCAGCATTAGATCAGGACATTTTTATTTTAATTTTTGGCAGGCATCTAGACAGTTTTTTGTATTTTAAAGTTTGGCAGCCAACTACCAGTTAAACAGAAATTGTAAACATTTAGGGTACGTTTGGGCAACCATAATTTTAAAGTACTAACTTTAAAATCACTCCATATTCTGCCATATTTCAAATGAATTCTTATATTGACTGTATATATGATTTGCTATATGAGATGTCTATTTTACAAAAAGAAACTATGCCCAATACTTCCACAGCTGAACATGTTTCAGCAACCAGTGAGAAGTTTAAGAGGTATTCTGTAAGCAAATTCACTTTTTATTAAACAGATCTAAAGAATTACAGAACCTCTCTACAAGTGAATATGTCAGAAGATATTATTTAGTTACTCATGGATGCTGTTACCTATTTGCTCAGCAACATATTACACTGAAAATACTTAAACATACGGCAATAAGATTTGCTATGTGTAGGACCATTACTCACATATTACAGCAGAACAGTAACATTTCTAGTCAGCAATGCATGTGCATGTACACTTGTACACTTACACAATATTCTTCCCTTTTAAATTTCCAATTAAAGGAAGCACAGTTGCACCATAATTAGTAATTACTTTATGCAATACTGTATTGTTTACATATGTATCATTCTAAATAAGAAGAGTAACTTGAGTTGACACTATTGTGTCAGTCAATGTTCCTGAACCCCAGAGACTGCCACTGTAAGGCACAGAGTATTACATTTTGCTCACCTAACTTACCTGCATAATCTATATATTGCTTACTATCACTTCATGTTAACATTAGTTATAACATACATTATAATAAAATGTCTACTTTTTTTTCTCCACTAAAGATAGTACTGATGCTGAAGACACAAATACCACCACAAGAACCAAAGATCAGAAATCTGAGGATGTCTGTTGTAATTGTATGTACAAAAGCACTCTATAAATTTATTCATATCTTTGGTTCATGTGGTGATATTTGTTGGCTGCAGTGGTTCATGTTGTCACCTCACAGCAAGAGATTCTCCAGTTCAGTTCTTGGCTGAAGCTCCTTATGTGTGGAGTCTGCATGTCCTCCCTGTGGTTGAGTGAGTTTTAAAGACTGTGTGTATGTGTGTGCCTTTTAACCAGGTAAAGATGAAAGACATTTTGGTTCTTGTGGTGATATTTGCATCTACAGTACTAGTGTGCCATTTGTTGTTTTAGTAGTGTTGTTGATGGGCAGTCATCCGGTTACCTTCTTTTTTTTGTTTTTACTTTTTTTTGTCTAAAAGATATCATACCTTACTCTCATATATTTAGACTCAAAGTTATGGGCTCTTAATTTGCCGTGGATAAAATGTGCACCTTTTTCTATAATGCCATACTTTACTTCTTATATACTTAACCCTCTGAATTGTGGGTTCTTATATGCTGAGGGTAACATATCTGTGACCTCATTGACCCTGGAACATTGACTTGCTATACCTCGGCAGTGGTGTCCTGTCCAGACTGTCTTATAAACTATAGTAAATTCAGTCACATATTCATCTTTGGGCAAAATTCTACTCCGTCAACCCTCCTGGGATGTGCATCTGGTCACTAATTTTCCTGTGAAATGATTGTACTCACTCAAATTTTTCCTGACTGAAGAGTAGATCATACAGCCATTGAACAGGGTGTGGCCATCAGTTGTTTTGTCAAGGTCTGGGATATAGTGGTCATCCCTTCTGTGGTATAATCTTACTCATCATGTTGTTTGTCTAGTCTTAGTTGTACGGCCAAATTTGCTGTAAAATATTCTCTCATGACCACTTCTAAACTTGCTTATTTGCTTAGAACAAGTACAGTGCCCTTTATAAGTAGTGTACCTTTGAGTCCTAATCATTTAAGAAAATTGGCCACATTATCACTTGTCACTTCAGTAGTCTCTGCTTATCATCTTCTGATATGTGCGGGGACACTTGCCAATATCCTCACATTTCCATACTGACAGTGCCTTGTGAACATGTGTTTTCACTAACTCCCATTTGGAATACAGATTTCTGTTTAAAAGCAATAATCCTGGTGTAGAAATATTAGTTTTGTGTGAGTATGCTTCAGCGCCCATGTGTGTGTGTGTGTGTGTGTGTGTGTGTGTGTGTGTGTGTGTGTGTGTGTGTGTACGTCTGTGTATATATTATCATTATATATATATATATATATATATATATATATATATATATATATACATATATATATTTATTGTATGTTTGTGTATGTGTGAGCATATATATATATGGTTCCCTATCAGAAGCCTGAAACACTATAAGCTTGAAAATCAAAATCCTGAAACCAAAAGCCTGAAAAGTCAAAATCCTGAAAACCCAAAATCCTGAAACTCAAAATCCTGAAAACACAAATAATGCTAATATGCCAATACAAAGACACTAATATCTACCGACTGACCTTGACCCTAACCCTAAGGTCCGTCACTATCGCACACTCACCTGACCAGCGCCCTAACCCTAACTCACTTAAACCGCCCCTAACCCTAATTTTTGTCACTATTGCATACATGCCTAACCTGTGCCCTAACCCTAACTCACTTAAACCGCCCCTAACCCTAACATAAAACCAACCGCACACTTACCGGAACCCAACGTATGACCTAACACCACAGGGCTAACAATAGCAAAGCCACAATGACGTTAGTATGTCTATTTTGTGTTTTCAGGATTTTGAGTTTCAGGATTTTGGGTTTTCAGGATTTTGAGTTTTCAGGCTTTTGGTTTCAGGATTTTGATTTTCAAGCTTATAGTGTTTCAGGCTTCTGATAGGGAACCATATATATATATATATATATATATATATATATATATATATATATATATATATATATATATATAGCTGAGTATAGTGGTAAATCAGTGGCTTTAGATTAAAGATTAAAACGTTAGTACTGAGTTTGTTTGTATAATAATTTTGTGTATTTCTTGAGCTGACACTGAGTTTGTCTGGGATTATTTCCCCTTTCCTCCACTGCTGTGAGACCATGGAATTGATATGGTGAGGTGTAGAGGGTCTTAAAACAGTGCACCACTAATTCTCTCTGTCTCTCTCAATCTCTGTTACTTTTCTGAGTTGCAAATGACTCCTAGAGGGAACTTGTGGATAGCTGCATTTATTTGCGGAGCTTACAAGCCAAAGAGTGACACAGAAGTAGGTTACAGGATATTTCTTCCATATCACACATGTATGCACTAAACTAACTAGAACAATATTGAGAGGAAGGTTATTTTCAAAATATATTTTATCATGATGGAATTGATTTTAATGCAAACTGAATTTCCAGTCCCTTTGTTTCACATTTGGATGCCTCAATTGCAGGAATAAAGTTTGTGGTATTAGAGAAGGAAGAAAGCACAAAGCAAACTGTATTTTATTGAATTAGAAAAACAGCATGCAAAGAGAAATGTATTCTGTTAGAGGAAAAATAATGGTTTGAAAGCAGACAATTGAAAAAAATGGAAGTTTCATTTGTTGAGGCATTTGTGTTAATAATCATGGACACTAACTCATATGGGTGGTCACAGACCTAGTTAGAGAGCAACCAATGGGTGCAGTACTTTTGTTTGGATTTATGCAAATATTTCAGATATACCCTAAGTCTCTATGACAGCATTTATTATGATTATTTTCTTGATATGGTTTGGAATATTGTGTAATGATGCTTGAGTATTTCATCTGAGGTTTAAATCAGTTTCATCTGTAAAGGTATTAAAGGAACTTGGAATATTTACTTAAATACTTAAATAAGTCAGTAAAACACCAACCACTGCATCCAATGTTTCTACATATGGCAGAAAAGTATATATGTAAACCACTCTGACATATTATCAATCTTACATTTACAGATATAATCCCTTATTCCTACAAACATGCAACCAGCATTTCAGTCCTCAAAGTTAAAAACTGTAAAACAGTCTCTAACTAAAAATCAATATCAATACAAGTTCCACTAAGTAGCGTTGTCACCTCACAGTTAGACGTTGCCCGTTCGATTCTCAGTTAGAGCATCTTTTGTGTGGCGACATGCCTGAATGGGCGTTCCTTCGTTGAAGGTTGTGCGTTAGGCCTGGCAAGCCAGTATGTAAAAATCTACTGCCAATCATTAGCGGACCGGAGTTCCGCTGTGGCGACCCCTAACTGGGAAAAGCTGAAAGACACAAACAAATAAATAATCGTTTAAAAGAATATATCATAAAATATGAACTTTTATCAAACAGACGGTATGGATTTTTATAACAAATATAGTGCACAAACATCTTTATTTTCCTTAACAAAACCACATATTTGAGCCAATGGATAAGGGACAGCTAACAGAGCTGTCTTCATTGATGTAAAATATGTATTTGAGTCAGTTAACAGCACCCTTCTAATTAAAACTATAGCTAATTTTGGTATAGGTGAAAGTGCCCTATGATGGTTCACCGGATGCCTAAACTTCAGAACATTTACTGTCACTCACTGGCCTAACACATCCAAAATCACCCAGATTCACCAATCTTCCATGCAGGACTAGCTTAGTCCTGCATGGAAGCATCCATTCAGGAGCAGGATGGCAGCATGCCATGCATATCAATGAAGGTGCGCTGCCCGAGCTCCTAGGCTTACACGGAGTGTGTATGAGAGCAGGGGGTGTGTCTGAGAGCAGAACTCTCAGAATAAACATGCCCCTGTAATGTAGAACAGCAGAAACTGGGAAGAAATGAGTGAGATTGCTCACAGATGTCCACAGATCCCCACCAACAGTTCCCAATGTATACAACAGCAAAAGTACAGAAAAAGTAAATGAAGAAATCCTTTTATTTTTTTTTTTTAAATCCGAATAAAGCTAACTGTAGGTGCACGAGTGTGCCCATCATTTAGCTACAGTTAAAGCAGCTTAAAAGGCTGAAGAGGATAACAAGGAAGATATATGCAAATAAAGATAATAGCAATAGTGTAGTGGATAGAGCATTTGCCTAATGAGCAGGCATTCCCAGTTCAAGTCCCACTGCAACACAGTGTACTTTATGTGGCAAAGCACATTACAACCAATATTTTTGTTGCAAAACCCACTGAATAACACATATTTATGAACTAGAGTACTGCAGGAAATGCACATGTGAAGTATCAGTGTCATAATGAATAAGGCACTGGTAAGTAGGTCTAAGCACAACTAAGCAGTAGTAAGCATATGTAAGCACTAGTAAGCGTGTTTGAGTGCATTTGCGCAGGGGTAAGCACTGCCTACACAGATTAAACAATCTGGAAGCTTACTGAGTATAATAAACTGTAACCAGAAGTTAGTAGTGCTTACCTCTGCACAAACATGCACATACCTGCTTACAACTGCATTAAAGTGCCTTAATCACTCTGTATCCAATGGCCTGTGTCTGCCCAGCAAAAAAATAAATAGCCTCTATAAGGCTCAAACACAGAACCCTGTACACTACACTAACAATAGTTAACCACTAAGCCATCACAGCAATATATAAGACTGAGGTTTCAACAAACACATCCTCCCCATAGGAAAATCAAAATGAACATGTGAAATGAATTTATGTACAGTGTGATGTTGTGTAACTTGCTACATAACATAAATATGTGAACTAGAGTACTGCAGTAAGGCCAGATGTGAGGCATTATTGTAACAAAGTGTTGAATTCCCCAGGACCCCATACAGGGTGCGTACACATGAATCACAGATACGAGACACAGATATAACATATAACAAATAATAAATCAATGTCAAAAGGAAAATATAATGCTAATTAGATATTAAGCAATGCTAAGCATTGCACATATCAGCTTACATGGTGTAAGCAATGTGTATGCCGGCTAACCCAATCTGCCCAGTGGTATGCCCCTTTACGCAATGCCAGCATTAGGTAAGCAGGTGTGCACATAGCTTAGCCTTTTCAAAACTGTCCAATCATGGGAAAGTGCAGGAAATTGGGCATATTTAAACCCCACAGGCACCAATAATTCCCATAACTAGTTGCAGCTCCCTACTGTAGGCAGAATGGCTGGAGTTGGGGAAGGCCCTGCAGTAGTTTCTCCTCATGGTGTTTTATCAGGAGCCATACCATGAATCTGGACTCCATGAGGAGAGACTACTGCAGGGCCAGTACCAGGGCTCTCAGTATAAAGCAGAGGCCTGGGACAGTCTCGCCCATGACCTTACCAGTGCAACTTGTATCCCCCGGACTGGTGAGCAGGTCAGGCATCACCATGCTGACCTGAAGCTGTGGAGGGGTGATCTCTTGGACCCTCTTTTGGACCAGTGCATCCAAGAATCCAGGCAGATGGCTGATGCCCCAGCACTGAGTAAGTACTCATTCTACTATGTAGATAATGCTTGCCTAGCTTGTGTATACTATGGATAGGTAATTGCTAAATGTCACTGTATTTCTCTAACAGCTGCAGATGAGTGGGCTACAAACCAGCAAGCCCATGCTGCATCGCAAGGCAGGTTAGTAATATTCTTGCATGTACTGTCATAACTAATAAATATAACAGTACTAGAAAGTGTTGTACTAGTATAAAAATGTATTGTGTATGGGATGTACACAATAAACCAGGCAATATGGCAGGAAGACTGTCATATACTTTGATTAGAAAAAAGGTGTAATATCTAGTGATTAAAAGTATAACCCCTGGAGTGCTTGTGTACATTCTGCTTTCATGTGTTGTTGTAGTGTTGCATTCTATAAATACTACTGTTGTATTAAGCAGTCTTACCCATGCTGTTGAACACAGTTAAAATGTGTAGGAAGTTCAGTATAACAATGTTGGAAGTCCCAAAAATGCTGTTGACTATTACTAACCCATATCATTCTTAAAACTGCAACACCATAGCTCGTATGGGAAGGCCAGTCCCAGCTGACCCACCTGTCTCACCTCAGCTGGCTATGGCAATGGGCACCAGCACGTCTGGGGCCCAGTCTGGGACATCATCCTCCATTGGCCCTGCACCACCTTTGGGTGGAACCGTCAGAGGGGATGGTGCTTGGCCCCCCCGTGAGCAGGAGCAGAGAGGTACCTGTCACCCACAATCAGGTCCGGGCAGTGGTGCATAGGGTGCCTGACAGGGAGTTTCAAGACCGGCTATGCCAGCCTGAGGGCTGCATGATGCAATTAGAGGGTGAGCCTGCCTCTCCTACCCAGCCCCCAGTACAGCCACCCTTGGGACCATGAAGGTGCAGTGGTGACTGCCCATGAGTGGGGACCTCAGTCCCACTGTTTCCATTTAGGGGCTCATGGGCTTGCGACTTCTAAACACCCCTCCCTGTCCATGGTGTATACCCCCCACATGTGTCATATAACACCCCTGTATGCATCTTGTTTGTCTTGTCTGTTAACCTACCCAACCTACCTCCCCAAATATACCTACTACCCCTCCCCAACATCCCAATCTCACCTGAAAAAAAGGGCACCCTGTTCCCACAAAAAAATTTCGCCCCATACATACCAGTCCATTTCACACATGTGTCCACTGGACACATGAAATCTGGTCTAATTGGCATCACAATTAATTATTGTTGTCCTCACCCTGTCCCAGGGGTATGAGTGTCCAAATCTACCTCCAAATTCAGTGTAAATGCACAGCTGTTGCTGTAGAAGAAATGGGCAGCTATAGACATTCCCTACACCCTTCCTGCACATCCCTGGCTATTTTCCCTACTGTATTTCCCTCTTTGTGCCCCTTTTTCACCACTTTTCTATCAACCCCTTTTTCTTTTCTTTTAAAGAAATTAGTGTGGGGGTAAGCAGGAGTAAGCACTTTTAAGCAGCAGTGAGTGGGTTTAAGCCTGTTTGTGTGGGGGTAAGCAATGCCTACACAGGTTAAGCAATTTAGAAGCTAACTGAGTGTAAGAAACTGTAATTGGAAGTTAGCACTGCTTACCATCGCAAAAACCCACATGAACCCGCTTACAACTGATTAAAAGTGGCTTAACCACTCTGTACCCAACGGCCCTTGTTCTGCCCAGCAACAAAATAAACATCCTCTGCTAGGCTGGAAATCAGGAGCCTGCACACCATAGCAAATGTGAATTACCACTAAGCCATGGCAGACATACATAACCCTGCTGTTTTCACAAACATAGCATCCAGTAACATCATTCGACAGTACAGGAAATGTATTTATACATGTAGATGTATGCGTGTTTGTGTGTGTGTGTGTGTGTGTGTGTGTGTGTGTGTGTGTGTGTGTGTGTGTGTGTGTGTGTGTGTGTATTGATAACTAAATGGAGATATACCTCTCTCTCTCTCTCTCTATATATATAAATATATATATATATATATATATATATGTGTGTGTGTGTGTGTGCACGCGCGTGTGTGTGTGTGTGTGTGTGTGTGTGTGTGTGTGTGTATACAGATATATATCTCTAGATGTAATAGAGCACATAACAAAGACATATATTCCCACAGGCACTGTAAATGGTGGTGATGGGGTTCAAGCAACATATGCCTTACACATATTGATACCCCCCCCCCCCCCAGCTATGCCACCTGTATGATGTGAAGCTGGTTTTGATAACATATCATACAGTACAGACTGGCTACCATAGTGAATGTTCAATGTGTAAGCAATAAACATTCCTAAGATACATATACACACACAAAGGTCTGCAGATACATATATATATATATATATATATATATATATATATATATATATGTCTCTCTCTCTCTCTCTCTATATATATATATATATATATATATATACATTATATATATATATATATATACATATAGGTAACTGCACATACACACACGGAGGTATGTCTAGGAAGATACATATTTAGAGGGTGCACACCACACTGAACAACCAGTATCCCTACAGCTGCAACCTCATCAGATGGACAGTGTATGACTCACCCATACAAAAGACAATTGTTGCCTGAAACATATACCCACAGAGAAGTCAAAGGATGTAACACCACACACAGGTTTGCATATGTTTTAAAGGTTTATTTGTGTACTATTACAGCTCTATATGCCATGTCATTTTTCAGTTTATACTCTGAAATACATACAAACAGATCAATGCAACTGTCAAACAGATAATTTAAAACAGTAATATGAAAGCATAACATATGTTGCTGTCCAGGCCAAGGCCTTCAAGTACTACAACAGTAAATACTGACTGGGCCAGAGGATAACAATCAATCAACACTAAGTAATGCAGATGTATAGTCCAGTAGCCTCTAACTACACTCTGTACTCAACCCCTAGGGGGAAAATACCTAAGCTGACACAATGAGATGTATCTGTTACATAACAATGCATAACTGAAACCATCACAATTGAACTGACAAACATAAAAGGCTGTATGGCAGTAATCAGTAGCACAGCAATGTTCAAAGGTAGAATGTATGGTAATGTACAGCCATATACCTTAAGCCAGCTTACTCCTGATATACCTCACATGTTTTAACACTCTAGGTTAATTATGGTGCTCCCCCTCCAGACTGATTTACAGGGGCATATAACACTGTTACATACACTGACCTCTACACTGCAGAGGGGCACACGTGTTGTGCAGATGAAGGCTACATATATGGACCCTACCCCACAATGTGTGTGGGGGCCACAACAACACTGGAATGATGGTGGGAATGGCATCATGACATAATCACTGGCCACCACATAATAACCCCTTACTGCATATCATATTGACAAAGCCTAGTATGTCGATGGAGGACAGAGGCTGGTACCCCAGCCTATATGTGAAATAGTGTTGCCATACACTGAACAAGTTGCTGTTGTCATAGGATAGTCTGCAACAATCCCTTAGACAGGAATATTAAGTCAGAAACACAAATGGATGTAGCCACCTACTGATAGCATTCAACACACACACTGCCAGTGATATATATGACACAAGACCTGTGTGGTGACAGACAAAACATAGGCCCACAGTTGAGAGCTATGCAGACAGACTGCAGTCCATGTTAAACTAGTATGTACACACAAACCCTGCAAAACTGATGCTATACAATGCATATACCAACACTACTCACACTCTGTCTGTAGTTCTGGAACCTTATACAAATATGTAGCAGCCCTGAGACTGCAATTCCTCTTCTGAGAGGTATCGCTACCTACTTTCTGTAACACTGCTGCCCACATGCAGTATGGATGTCCACCATACAGGAAAGGTAAAGAGACCATGCCCAAATGATGTAGGGATTTATAGTAGTGGGTTGCCATGACATTGGTAATTGGAAGTACTACACAGCATGCTGTATGCAGGTAGCAAGTGGAGGTCACTGATTGCTGCAGAGGCCATCATCTGATCATGTGGCTTCACCTACAAAAGCCATGCTGCAATCTATTCAAAGCAGCTCATTCCAGCTACTGGAGAGAAGGAGAGAGAAACAGACAAACACACACACACACACACACACACACACACACACACACACACACACACACACACACACACACACAATTTCAATCAATAAATAAAAATAAATGTAGGCTAAGGCCAGGAATAAAAAGAAAGTTTTGAACAGACATCACTCATACAACAGGTATGTGAAGTATATATGCATGTAATTGACTGTAGTACTTGGGCGATAATAATGGGATAGATGATGTTGAATGACTTATATGTGCCAGCAGGTGTTGTTGTAATGATGTTCATCTGAACAAATGCTATAGACACTAGAGTCTGTTCCTGTGGGTGGTGGGCCATACCCATTGACTGCGCAGAGCAGCACTGACTGACAAGATGTAAGCCATCATAGTGTCTGTTGTGTAATGGAAAACATGTCTAGTAGTGTGGGCAATAGTCAGAAGTGGAGGGAATGGCATAATGATATATACATGGGCTCCAGAGCCCACCACTTGCAGGATACTCAGGTTAATGTGTAATGTAGCATGTTGAAATGCCATAGGTGTGTAATAGGTGTACCTGCAACCTGTCCTTGTATATACCCCCTAATGTTAGACTGTGTCCATATGTGGCACCTGTCTGTGTTGTAGCAAGGCAGAGCACTCCAGCTGTGCAGGAAGGAAAGTCAGAGATCATGGACCTGATATCTGAATGTACTATATACATATATATATATATATATATATATATATATATATATATCTATATATATATATATACATATATGCATGTATGTATAAGTATATATATATATATATATATATATATATAGACATATATATAAATATATATTTATATATATATATGTATATATATATATATATATATATATATATATATATATATATATATATATATCTATATATATATCATATATATATATATATATATATATATATATATATATATATATATATACAAATAATCCCAGCAAAGCAGAAACAGCTCAAAGTATGTTTAAGTCTTTTAAGTTCACTTCAAGATTCACCAATAATAAAGCACTTCAAGATTCTCCATATATATATATATATATATATATATATATATATATATATATATATATATATATACACGCCCCATATTTTTGCATCACAGTGCTGCATGCTATGTGGGAAGGGATATCACACATATCAGTCCACACACATATACAGCAGTAAACGTGTGCAACATGGACAGGTATGTCACTTGTGAACCCCTTTTTGGGACCACATTGTACTTGTCTATGAAGGTGGGATTGTGAATCTGGGTAAGGATAGCAGGTATATTTGTGGAGGTGGGTTGGGTTGGTAGATAGAGAACAGAGCCTACAGAGGTGGTATATGACACATGTTGTGGGTAAACACTCTGGATGGTGAGTGTCATCTGCAATGTGGAAGCCACATGAGCCTCCATATGGAAACAATGGGACCATGGCTCCCACCCATTGCCAGTCACAACAGCAGCTGCATGGACCTGAAGGTGCCTTGGCTGGAGGTTGAGCAGGAGCACCACCCCCTGAAGAGGTTCCACCTGAAGGTAGTGCAGACCAGTAGTTGAGGAGGCCCTAGTGTGGGTCACACAGGTGATGTGGCCTGGTAACATGGCCAGATGAGGTTGGAGAGGTGGCTCTGCTGCCAAATATCCCCTAAACATGCTACTATGTCACTATTATAGAACATATGTTGGTAGTAATATTCTACACAATCCCTGAACATGTCCAAAAGCATGCATAGATATTCTCAATAACACAGAATGTCAGATGTGCAGCAGTCACATAGCAAGCATACCACATGCATATATGCAACCATAGTGCCATGCAGGTGAATAATCTGTAACACACCAGCAATGATAGTGTCCACACAGGGAACATAGACATAAACACATACCACACAGTGTGTTACAATATAATACATATATATCCCACTGTTAGTTAAGGTGTGCCATACTTATTGAGTTGTGTGAATAGTTTGTTGTTGCAGATTTGGGGTGGGGGGCAGAAATGTGTATTAAGAAATATGGTAACCTTGCTGTATGGTTTGCTGAGACCTGTTTCCATCTTTATGTCTTTCAGGCAAGATGTGCTTAGGGTGGCTTCCATCATATTCCGCAGAGGAAATGGAGATCATCCTCAGCTACCTCAGCAATCACTATGCGTTACTGTTTGGTAGGCATGCACATGAGCAGCAGGAGTGGACCACCCTGTGGAATGACCTCGTCCACAGGGTCAATGATGTTGGACACCATAACTGAAGTTATGAGCAGGTCCGGCATTGTTGCTCTCACCTGCTTTGCAACACCCGCAGGCATGCTGCTGCAGTACAGGGGAATCACCTCACAACAGGGGGGGGTCATGCAACCCATCACCCCGACATGTGTGGAACAGCTCTTCAGCAGCCTCAGGGCACCTGCCCATACCAATGTACAACAAGTGTCAGACAGCATTTTGGAGATGGGTGTTACCCACACACCAGCTGAGGAGCCTGCAGGTAAGACCACAGGGAACATCAGTATACCTCATTTGCATATGCATCTGCATCTGTATAGGTGGAGCATCTTTGTCTTCTTTTGGCTTTTCCCAGTTAGGGGTTGCCACAGCTGATCACTTGTTTCCATTTATTCACTGTCCTCTTCATCTTGCTCTGTCACACCAACCACCTGCATGCCTTCTCTCACCACATCCATAAACCTTACCTTAGGTTTTTATCTTCTCCTCTTATCTAGCAGCTTCATTCATAGCACCCTATTCCCAATATACCCAGCATCTCTCCTCAGCACATGTCCCAACCAATGCAATTCCACCTCTCTGGCTTTATCTCCAAACTGTCCAACCTGGGCTGACTGTCTAATATACTTATTCCTAATCCTGCCTACCCTTGTCACACCCAGTAAAAGTCTTAACATCTTTAACTCTGCCACATCCATCTCTGACTCCTGCCTGTTTGTCAATGCCACTGTCTCCAACCCATATAACATAGCTGGTCTCACTACCCTCTTGTAGACTTTCCCTTACAGTCTTACTGTTACTCGTCTGTCACAAATCACTCCTGAAACTCATCTCCACCCACTCCACCCTGCCTGTACTCTCTTCTTCACCTCTCTACCACACTCGCCATTACTCTGAACTGTTGATCCCAAGTATATGAATTCATCCACCTTCACCAACTCTACTCCCTGCATCCTCACCATTCCTCTATCCTCCCTCACATTCACACACATATATGCTGTCATAGTCCAGCTGACTTTCATTCCTTTCCTCTCTAGAGCATATCTCCACCTCTCCAGGGTCTCCTCAACCTGTTCCCTACTCTCACTACATATCACAATGTCATCTGCAAACATCATAGTCCACGGGGACTCCTGTCTGATCTCGGCTGTCAACCTGCCCATCACCACTGCAAATAAGAAAGGGTTTAGAGCTGATCCTTGATGTAATCCCACCTCCACCTTAAATGCATCTGTCACTCCCACTGCAGATCTCACTGCTGTCACACTACCCTTGTATATATGCTGTACCACTCTTACATACTTCTCTGCCATTTCTGACATCCTCACACAATACCACAACTCCTCTCTAAGCACCCTGTCATATACTTTCTCTAAGTCCAGAAAGACACAATGCAACTCCTTCTGACCTTCCCTGTACTTCTACATCAACAGTCTCAGAGCAAACATCGCATCTGTAGTGCTCTTTCTTGGAATAAAACCATACTGCTGATCACTAATAATCACCTCTCTTCTTAAACCAGCTTCTACTACTCTTTCCAATAATTTCATGCTGTAAATGATCAGTATTACCCTTCTGTAGTTACTACACCTCTGCACATCACCCTTATTCATATAATCCAGTACCAAAACACCTTTCCTCCACTCCTCAGGCATCCCTTCACATTCCAAGATTCCATCAAACAATCTGGATAATTATGACACTGCCATTTCCCATAAACACCTCCAATCTTCCACAGGTATGTCATCTGGACCAACAGCCTTTCCATTCTTCATCCTCTTCATAGCTATTGGTACCTCTGCATTGTAGAGGATGCATATCTGATATGTCATAACTATTGTTTGTTGATGCATAGTAGTAATAAACAGATGTGCATAAGTGCTAGCGTTGTGGACTTTTACTGTTGATGTACTGTAATGCTGCACCCATCCTATAGCAATGCCACAGCTATGGCCACTAACATTGCATCTCTCACACTCTTATGCAGGTCCCTCCAGTATACCACAATAGCAGCAGCCTGTAGCTAGTGAGTATGGTTTATGTTGATGCTTGCCAATACACCGGGCATGTACTGGCTATGGTATATGCCATGCACACATCTAACACACCTACCCTTAATGCATGCAGTACATGTTCACATATTGTTGCTATTACATGCACTGCATCACAGTGGTGACCATGATGGGGTACTGGAAAGGTATGTCAGATGCCTGCAGGATAAGTAACGCCCTGTCATTGTGAAATTTGTCCACAGGGAACAACACAATGGTGGAACACACAAACTACAGTAGGGACACGTGTGAAACATCACCCCTGTACAGTGGACTAACAGTTTATATACCAGTATTACAATGGCAACTGTTACAGATGTACACTATGGTATAGTGTATTAGTGTGGTCCACATTATTGGTTGGGACTTGGCTGTAACACGTGCTGTTCTGTGTATGGGACACTGCAAACTGACACACATGTGTGGCCCATACTTGTCAAGTATCTGCAAAAAGCCTGAAGGTGGGGAGGGGGTGTCAGCATGACACACCAGTGTACTGCAGCAGGGAGCCATAAGGATGTTAAGAATGGCTGTATTGGCACAAGGAGTGGGACAGTAACTGTGGCAGACATAACTCTATACCCACAGAAATAGTGATGGCAGTGTGTGAGCACCAAGGGGTGTGCATATGAGTAGACCTTGCAATCATACAGAGTTGGGGAACATGTGTAGGGCAGAGTGATTATACACAAGCAAATGCAGATGGGCCATGCTAGCATACCCCTGACAGGAATAGTGACTGTTGAAGTACATATAACAATGGGTGCAACAAAACGTCATGATAATCGTGTGCACACATAGGCACACAGATGACTGTATGCAATGCGGTTAGCATCCACACACCTAGCACCTTTAGTAGACACTGCATGTAGATGTACAGGATATATGGCACATATCAGGTTCATGTACTGTTAATATATGTAGCGATGTTGTCCCATGGCAGATGAAGAAATGGTGCATCACATCAATAAGAGTGTGTAGACTCCCCATAGCTATGGTATGATCTGGTAGTTTCCAGTGTAATACTATTGTATTGTTCATACATGGTCTGCTAATGTTGAGAGCTGTAAACCACACATCAAGCATTTACAACTAACATCTGACCACACATCATCCCAGGTATATTTTGCTGGAAAACATAGGGTCTGTGAGCATTACAGTTGACATAACTGACACAGTACTACACATTCAGCAATGGGATGTACACCTGTGAGTTGTGGTGCACAGTACATGGCAGGGTGCATAACAGGTGCACAGCAAAACTGTGTACATGGGTACAGTGTTCCCCAGGGGAAGGAGTATCACCTACTAACACAGGCCATGCCTCACACACGTATACTGTTGCTAGCATGGATTGACTATTGCTGCACTGCATACTGTTGTGTACCAGATGTTATGCATGTTGTCAGATGGGTAATGGGAGGACTGTGCGTACTATCATTGTTAAACCTCACCTGTATGTGTGTCTGTGTGTGTCTCAGTGTGGGTGGGTGTCCGTGTCATCTGTAGGTTCAATGTGGTGTAGAGGAGGGAGGATGCTGCATGTAGGATGTGTGTGTGCATGTGTGTGTGGTTGTACGGGTGTCCATGTATGCACATGTGCGACTTTGGGGTTTATGATATGGCCGTACATCCCTTTGTGATAGTGCAGTACATGGACATGGACTGACACAAGACACAACAGGAATACTTGTCTGATATGTAATCACAGGACAGCTGATGGTCAAATAAGGTCTGTAGCATGGAACATGCATTGGGAGGGAAAGTAGATACCTGGTATACCCTCAATATCACATAAAGCAGGGAGGTGAACCAAAGCTCATGTAGGCAGCACTACAGATGTATTGGGGAATTACTAGACAACAGCAGGGAGTGCATACATATATCACAGATGTCACATGATAGGTTGATTGAGCAGCATGTCAAGCATGTACTGAGCAATCCTTACACATGACACTACAATGTGTGACATTATGGAGGGAACGTATCAGCCCCTCACATATAGGGGCCAAGCTCACAAAATCCCAACATACACAGGGTGAATGACAGCAGTGAGGCCATGTAAACAGTACTACACTCAGGTCATGGAGTTAATGGAGTAACAGGTCTTGTGTTGTGGTCACGTTTTTAGGCATTTAGAGGAATGAGATGTTAATGAGTGGCATTAATGAGTGTATGTCACCTGGCGTGATGCATGATGGACAAATTAAGGAAATACACGTGGGACTGTCTGTAGCATCACAGATAGGTAGGTATTAAGGAGGACTGCGTGTGTGTGTGTGTGTGTGTGTGTGTGTGTGTGTGTGTGTGTGTGTGTGTGTGCCTGTATGTATTGTTATGTAATACTGGACAGGTCTTAAAGTGTGTTTCTTTTTATCCCCCACAGGTGGTGAGGTGGGTCAGGGTCCCTCCTGCAGGCAACCTGATGTTGGTGTGCACGCAGACACTGACAATGATGAGAGCATGATTGAGGTTCAGGTGGGTTTATCAGGGGTCAACACCAGTGCCAACATTTGACATTCACCTCTTACCCACCCCTCCCCAGCACACAGTTTCAGTGCCTATACATACCCCATCACCAGTGGCCATAGCTGAGGGACAGTTGGCAGTTAGTGGCAGTGCACAGGGTAGTGTGTTGACCATGCCAGCTGTGTCTGTCCACAGCAGGCATAGCCAGATGTCCGGCAGGCCACCACATAGCCAGATGCACCAGGGTGCTCGTGGTAGGGCTGCTGGTCATCCTGCCCCTGGCAGAGGTGCCACAACTGGTACCACCAGGTGCATATTTCTGGCTGTCATGTAGGCACAGCCACATATAGAAATGTACAACAGACAGGGCCGGAGGCTGCAGAGGGCTGCCTGCTCATCTGTAAATGACAACATCCATGAGCTTGATGCTGCCCTCCGAGAACAGAATGAGATCATGGATAGATGTTGGGGTGAGATGGCGGGCCTCCTTGACAGTGATATGTTTGTGCTTGAAAACCTGGTGGGAGTTGTGTGACAGCCAGGTGGCCGTAGGCCAGAAACAACAACATCTGTTGGTCAACATAGAAGGAAGCCAAGCCACTCCTGTACTGCAAGTAGTAGCCCCAGCACATCACTGAGGGCGCTGTCAACACCACACCAAAGCAGGCCTCATCCATGTGGCCCTGGCCAGTCCCAGGCGGGACATGGTTTCAGAGAACATCTGTCATCATCAGGGGAGAGCAGCTCCTGAAGGCCTGTAACTGCATGTGCCCTTGGAACCCCGGGCAGGCACAGTCAGTGTGTCCATGGCCGAAGGCGGTTAACTGCACACCCTGCCAGGTATGGTCTTCAGCTGTCCAAAAACACTTGTATGGGCAGCCACATGGCAGAACTGTATGCATGCATACCCACACATTCTACAAACACATGTAGGGCAACCCCATACTGACACGCAACACATCACCACGCCCCATCCAAATAATTAAACCCCCACCCACACACATGGTGTTGAATGTATGGACCACTCTTGGCCTATGGCAAACCAGCAACACACTCTGTGCATCTGATGATGCCTGTGCCACATCCCTGTCATCCATAACATCGATGCAAGGACAGACTAATATGGTTCTGATGCACACAACAACTGCAATACAGTGCAGGAATGTACTGCAGTGTAACATGTTGTCAGGAGTAATGTGTAATGCATACATGTCAGGTAGTGTATCCATCCAGCTATGATGCATATCAGCTGTTAGTAACACTTGGTGATTGTGATATCCATAATCTTATCCATTTGTTTTGTAGGTGTACATGTGTCAGCAGGAGGATGGTCTGCAGTCATATTCCACAAGGGTTATGGCATTGTGGTGACACCATGGCTGTGACTTATCCAGAGTACAGTTGCACACATGTCACAGGATTGTCTAACTGTTATTGCCTGTGCCACATAGACAGGTGACCTGCTGGGACATGTATAATCTGCTACCATATGTAGATCCATCCACATACACACACAGTCTTATATGGCAACACTGTGTCTAGACCCCTACCTAGGTATGTAGTGCTACTGAATTGTGTGGCTTTCATTGCACACACTACAAAACATTTAGGGTGAGGTGTGTACCAGGTTACATGTTACATGCAGAACATCCACAAACATGCACAGTATGGTAATGGTGGATGTAATGGTCATATGTTGATAATGCATAGTGTGACACACCATCATACACACAATGACAGACACATAACAAGCAGACACACATCCGGGAGACCTGGGCCTATTGGTGCTACCTAGTCCATGTGTCCAATATGTCACAGGTAGGCTGCACACAGCACATGTGTAACTGGGCTGTATTGTGGTTTCAGTTACCTGTATGGTTGATGGTGACACTGGTCACCATAAAGTGGTACATGGGGCATATACTGGGTGTACCACGGTGTATTGGCAGTGTACACATCACCCACAACCCCCAGTGATTATTGTACACACTGGAACCCATGATGACACTCTGACATACCGACTATTACACATTGCCCATGACTGCAATACAACCCATTGTATATCACAACAGTGGTATGGTACTACAGGGATATGCATCTAATGCACATGCCACAGGCATAGTAGTGTATTGCATTGCCATGCATCACCTATGGGGGGGATAACAACACTAGATGTACTACTGTTTGGCAATGTGTAGTGCAATAGGAGTATGTGGCCTCAGAATGGTATACCCTACAGATATGCAGACATGCACACATACACACACTTGCCAGACCTCAATGGGTTTTGCATGCCTATCGACTCATTTGTACAACACTGTTGTGCTGGTAATGCATGTCTTATGTAGCCATTAGGGTGAGGAGTGTAACAGGGTACATTTCATGTCCAACACAGCAGCAGTAACATTTGACTATGGCAATAGGCATTGAGGTGATTGTGAAGGCCTTCATGGAGTTCTGACCTGCAGGTGTACTAACACAAAGACACTGCTATCCTCAGTAATGCACATGTACACATGTGTCAGTACTGTGGTGCATTGCTGTAGGTGGTCATAGCTGTGTCCACGGCTATTTTCCATGTGGAGATGGGTTGTGTGTACATTGGTATCATGCTACTTGCCATGTGCCAGCAGGCACTCTATTGACAGACATTACTTTGGTGACCATCAGGGTGAGAGTGACATGCATCAGCCAATCCTTGGGGTGCCTTCTACACATGGCCAATGATGTGATCCAGTTGAAATGTATGCAACATGTATTACAACACATGCTAGTGTCCATGTTGGAGACCTACAACCAAGCATGTTCTGTTGACTGTGGTAGTGTTGTGTAGGTACCCATGGCAGGTGGTCTATACAGGTTGTTGTCTCCTATATGTGCCAGTTAGTACACAGCTGGGCAGACATACCAGTGGCAATCAAGCATAGGTTGTCTGTACATATCCCAGCTGGATACCTGCCATCTACACATCTGTAGAGGGACTCACAGACATCAGCTTGGCAAGTAACTATGCAATAGGATGAATGTGTTGACAGATGGATGTATGACAACAATATGTATGCCAGTACTAAATGTATGACCTCACTAACATGTTTTGTACAGACAGTACTTTACAGTGGCATTCCACATGTCTGATCATTATCCAGTAGGGGGATATACACGGTGACACAGCCCACACATCAGGAACACGATATTGAAGACTCAGAGTCCAGCTATGCCTGCAGGTGTGCTTGTTGTCAGTAGTACTTTTAGCACTCTACCCTTGCCTGGGACAGCACTATCAAAAATAGTAGTGCCATGTTACACTAAATGCCAGTGTGACAGCATGTACCCTGGGTTACTATCCCTGCACGTAACAAATTAATATGGATAACAGTGCTGTGCAGGTCACATATACTTGTGTGCCCCAGATATGACACTCACACCCCTTGCTACTGTAATGACGGCACATAGATGCATGTCTTGTACATTGCATTACATACACTTATTACAGATGTCAATTCTCAGAGTTTGACATGGCCTTGTATGTTAAGCAGAGATTGTCTCTGAGTATACGATATGCCACAGAGTATAGCTGGAGTTTTTTGAGACGGTCAGCATAGGGCATGTGCTTTAGGCCTGTGATACTTTTAGTGATGTATTTCTGCGGCCTTTGCAGAAGTTGCAGATGTCATGTGAGGTACATACCAAATGGGGCATTGTACTCTATAATGTGTGTAATGAGGGATGAGTACAGTGGGACAACTACCTCTGTTTTCCTGGATGAAAAGCCATTAGTGATGAGGTGTACCACACAGAAGGATCACCTCACTGTTGTGGCAATGTGTTTTTTGAATGTGACACCACTGTCTACCTGTGTCCCTAAGTCTGTCATCACACCTTTGGTGTTTAGTGTACTGCCTCCTATATGGCAGTTCATGGGTACATGGTATTTCCCAAAGGGGATAACCACACATTTCTGGCCATTAAGCTTGAGCCCATGACTCTGGCACCAAGCATCTGTTTTTGTAATGCCCTTTAGTAGAATACCCACATCATTTGGGGATTCAACAGTGGCTCCCGGTTTTCAGTCATCTGTGAACTTTGTTAGACAGGGTCCCATAGTGTTTGCATGTACTTCAGAGAAGTAAATACCAAACATGAGCAGTCCCAGGATTAAACCCTGAGGTACTCCATGTGTCACTTGTTTGTAGCTAGTATTGGAGTCAGCTACTTTTACAGTGTGTGTTCTGTCAGTAAGCCAGTTGGCAACCCATCATGTGACATGGAAATGTATGGTCAGCTTAGTACATTTATCTACGTTTCCAGAGTGGGAGATGATGCTGAAAGCCTTGGCGAGGTTCAGATAAGCTGTGTGGACCACCTTGCCCCCTTGCACAGCTCTGGAGACTAATTCAAAGAAGTCAGGCAGGTTCAGTAGACATGATTGGCCCTTCACGAGGCCAAACTGGGTGGGATCTAGTGTTTGAGGCTTGTCAATGTCTTCATTTATATGTTCCATTCTAATGCATTCCATGACCTTGCAGATCAGGCTTGACAGACTGATAGTATGATAATTCCAGAGATCAAAGGTGGATCCCCCCTTGTGGAGTGGGATAACTGTAGCTGTGTGCCACTCAGTGGGCATGAAGCCTGAGGCAAGGCTATGATTACACATAACACATAGGTGAAGTACAAGTTAATTTTGTAGTTCATGTGGTACACAGCCTGGAATGTCATCTTTTCCCATGGATGCTGTATTCTTAGCTGTGGATAGTGTGGTTTCTACCTATGTGGTCATGATTACTTGTATTTTGCAATACTTTGGTATTGAGATGGGCCCTTTAGGGGTGAGAGGGGGGTGAATGCGGCAGTACATTGATCTGCCAGGATATTGGCAAAATCCTTGGGATCAGTATATTTAATGTCATTCTGTTGTAGCTCTGATCAGTTCTGAGCATTGCCAGTAAGATTCTGGACATAACTATAGAAAGGCTTGCTGTTGTCTTTGGAATCTGTGGCTATTTCATATATGTAACTAGCTTTGGCGGATTCTATGAGGGTTCTCAGCTTCTTTCTGAGGCTGGTGAGGGAGTTTTTTTGCATCCTGGGATTATCCCTCTGTCTTCAACAGTCTCTTCCTTCTGTTGTACAGTTTGTTTATGGCAGGGGTCCACCATATTGGCTGTGTTAGTTTGGAGGGGGCATCTTGGTTCTATATGTGATGGCACGATACATGCATGAGTGGATGTGCTCACACAGTGCCTCACTGTAAGATTCAGCAGCTGGTCTATCATCTCCCATCTCCACGGGTGTATCACAATTTTTCACATCTGACTTGAGTAGCATGAAGTTGGCTTTGTAGAAGATTTTTATGGGGGTGTTCTTCCTGGTGTTTGGGGGTGGGATGTGGATGTTGATGGTGAATAGCTTATGGTCAGACCTGACCAATGAGGGGGTGACCACTGGTGTGGAGCATCTATCTCCCATGTTGATAATGACCAGGTCTAATATATTGGAGCCCCTGGTTCAACAATGGTTTACATGATCCAGGGCATTGGAATTCATGACCTTCAAGAACCGTTGGGGAAAGGCATTGTTACCTGAATAGTTTTCCCAGTTAATGATGGGGTAGTTTGAATCACCCAGTATGAGGGTTTTTGGTTGTATCTCAATAATTCCAGTAGGTTTTGTAAGGTGTAATGAGGATTTTGGGTCATGGTGGAGGATCTGAAGCAAGCTGCACTTTGGATTGCAGTCTTACCTAGTGTTAGTTGCACCAGGAGATATTCAGATGCATTGTGTTGGGAACCAGCCTGGATGTGTGAATAACCTTGTTGAATAAGAACACTCCTCCTACTGTAGTGTTGTGGTCTTGTTTTAGTGGCTGAAATGTATGGTAAGAGTGGTAGCCTGATATTGCAGGGGTGCTCACTGGAGCGTTGAACCAGGTTTCAGTTACTGGACAGATACCGATGTTCTCCATTTGTAGGTGTGCATGGGGAAGGCATGTTTAGGATAAGACTTCAAGCTTTGAGTAGCATTACCTTCAGTTTTGCATGCTTGTATGTGTTACATTGGTGGTTTTGTCCTTTGAACCTTGCCTAGAAAAGGCACTATGGGGTTGGCATGATTATTAGCCAGTAACCTGAATTCCAGGGTCAACAGGTGCAGATCATCTCTGGCAAGGCATCATGATTTGTCAATCATGTCATTCCAGGAAGACAGATACTGGATCCCCTTTGAATGACATCAGAAGCTTAGCCAATTGTTGAAGTCATTGCTGTGTATATGTATATATGTGAGTGTTTACATGTATATATATATATATATATATATATATATATATATATATATATGGGTTCCTGTGACTCCGTCGACAGCCAAAACATCGACGCTTACCTCATCGACACCAAAGCATCGACCGTTCTGAACATCGACAATCCAGGTAAGCGATTTTCCCCCTTACAGGACCCATGGTAGCACTTAGGACCCATGGTAGCGACTGTTGAGAATTTGCGTTGTCCATAGCGTCGCACTAGCGAAACAAGTGCTACCATGGGTCCTGTAAGGGGGAAAATCGCTACCTGGATTGTCGATGTTCTGAACGGTCAATGCTTTGGTGTCGATATATATATATATATATATATATATATATATATATATATATATATATATATAGATATCCATATATGTATGTGGATATCTATATGTCCATATATGTATGTGAATATGTATATGTGTATATATCTGTATAGATATGTGGATAAATATGCACACATATATGTTTACCATATGTCCATAACATAGAGTGGAGTCCTACTTCAACACCAATAGTCCCAACTGCTTAGTACAAGGGGATGTCATGGATGGATTGCAGGTATATATGTAGACTGTTGCTACTGTAATATCTTAACAGATATGTCGGGTGTGGGAGGTCACATCTGTTGTAGACATGTGTGCCATTGCCTACGAACAGATATCCTTAGGACATCATAGTACAGTACCACTGCTAGTACAGTAATGATCCTGTGGACTACATCAGGGATATGACCAATATATGTGGACAGTCTGGCACTCTGTGGGCAGTCCTGAAGTGTACACATGTCCCCTACATGCATGACATATGGACCACACCTCACAATGGGGATGTGACTAGCCATGTACATGAGTATATCATGACAATTTTGGACTACATATGCCCACACAGTCTATG
>NC_056737.1:898625546-898640546 GCF_019279795.1 Protopterus annectens
CCTGCAAACATGTAAGCCAATATGGTAACATACAGTGGAGCAGCATGTAACATCAGATAGGAAGGGACCTAGGACGATGACAACTACCACAGTCTGTACACAGGCCAAGGTACATATTAACAATACACACACTGTTGACATTCACCATAAGTACACAGACCTGAGTACTGTACAAACAACCATAGTATGTCCAGGCTATGTCATCAAATATAACCCTTACTTTACATAACATGTGTAGCAGTCTGATATCTCACTGGCTTATCAGATATGATGACACTAATTATGGTGTACAACACATATGTACTTCTTCATGGACAACATATGTGCAAAGGTTGACAGAGCTGGGGCTGGAAGCACATACACAGGGCCAATATTGACATGTTCCTGTGATAGCCTCATACATTTACTGTTGTAACAGGGTTTGTTGCAACATATGTCCTATGAGGGATATGAGGTCAGTAACTGTCAAGGCTTTCACCGTCTACAGACTGCAGTCCTCACACTACTTTCTGTAGTCCATAGATAGATGCTCCATGGCTAACACATGAAACCAAAGGCATAACACACTGCCCAGTCTGCAGATGACCCTGTAGATGGGGATTCCTCATAAACATAGAACTGACATGGCAGGTATTGAGACATGTAGGACAGCCATATCAACACACACAGTGTTAAATCAACATTACTACAAATGCAGTATAGCAGCACTTACAGTCTGTAGTCAGGTCAGGTACATCCCCCTCCTGTGTGTTGCCCTGTTTCCACAGAGTATGTTGTTATTGGTAAATCCCCAATCCATCTGAGATGCTGTTTGCCAAACAACAGATCTAGTTCCTGCTCACAGTGAATGAAAAGGGCCGACACCAACATGATGTTCCTAGATATTGGAGTGTGTTTCCATGCAATTGGCTATGGGAATGTTACCACAATTGTTCCACGTGCAATAAGGTAGGGGAGGGCTGCATTTCATGCAAAGGCCATCAGCTGATCATGAGCATCACTTAAAATACACATGCGCTGCCTAAGCAAAGCAGGTGTAGGTCTGCACATCCACCAGAGAGGGAGTGGGAGAGGTAGACAGAGGCAAAGACAAGTCAGTGAGTGGTGTGAGAGTAAAACCTAAGCATGTTTGTGTCACACACCTACCAGCACAGGGTATCAAACCCCTGATGAGTATGTAGTGCTATTACAGTTCTATACAGTTATTGGATGTGCCACATGAGTTACACATTGTGGAGCCCTCAGAACATATATGTGATGGTGAGTGACATATGCAACAGGGATACGGTAGATATACGGTAGGTGACGTACACATGCCTGTCCACATGAACAGACATTGACACACTTGGCAGGGCCAGGAGTAAAACTCATCAGTAGTGGGATTACCACAACACATCACTGTGCAGGTATGATATGCACCATATGGATCATACGGAGGTTGTATGAGCAAGTGGTATGGGGAGGTATCTGACATCAGACAGCATGCTTCAGTATGCCAATGGGTGTTGTAGTGAATGTGGGTGTAAACATATGCACCATACAACACACACACAAAAATACAGTGTGCCAGTACTGACATGCATGGGTGCATGCCTGCATGGGTGTGTGGTGGTCAGCTGTGCCAGACGGCTATACAAAGCTAGGCGATGGGTATATCTTGGCATCAGGCCACATGACAATGGTCTGAATTGTGGCTCAGGGCTGTGGTTTCTGCATTTGCCCACACAGGTGGGTACTGTATCCCCCATCCAGTCACCTGGGTGACTATTGTGTGTGGCCAATGCTGTGCTTCACTTGCCATGCATGTATTCCTTAGTCGATGACATGAACGGTGTCTGGGATGTGCAAACCTCCCACATGCATGTACAGTGACATGTGGAATTGTACCTGGCGTGTCAGGCCCTTGTAGTGTACACTGATTATCATCAGATGTGCCAGTCTTGCCCACCTGTGGCGGGAACCGGTAATGGGCAGCAGGCTTACCCTACACCTACATTGATAGCATGCTAACAGCATTCCCTGGTGTCAGTGGCATCTGTCCATACAGGGCATGTTGTCATGCATGGTATGTCCTTTGTGGGTCACATGTGATGTCACCACAGGTGTTGCCAGTGTCCTTTGGGGAACATGGGGAAGGTGCACTGTCTGCATGTATGTGCATATTGGACAGATGGACAGGGTGCATGCCCTCTGTAGCCCACTGTTATCACTCCATAGTTACTATCAGTCGCCAATATGCAGTGTACTACCCACATATTGGCTGTTGCCTAGGCATGTGTGTATGTATGAGACATGGGTTTATTTTATTTTATTTTACATTTGTTAATCAGGATAGTCCGACTGGACACAGGTCCATTTTCAGTGAAGGCCGGGGGAGAAAAGCTCCAAGTAACATTTTCAAAACAGGTAAAGCAAAAAGTACAATGCAGGGTCTTTGGCTTCCTGGGGTGAGAAGCTCCAAGTATAATTTATAAAATAGTTCAAGGAAGAATTACAATGCAGGGTCTTTGTTACACATAACACAGTTCCATTTATACAACAATCTCATGAAAATATCAGGTAAGTATAAAGTCATAACACAAAAGAATAGGTAAAGGCAATAATTTTTGTTCAGACAGTAATTACAGTTGTCCATGTAAGTAAGATACAGCTAGCATAGGGATTGTTGTTGCCTTAGAAAGGTTGAAAATGTTAACTAATACAGTGAAGTTTATAGAGATTTGAAGGTTTATTCCTTTAGAGGATGGTAGTTGCTAGTTTTGACAGAGAAGTTAGCAGATTATTAGTGTGGCTTACCCAGGGGAGTAGCATAAACAGAGCCAATTGTTAGTATAGTGGTTTTTAAGGTTGTGTTTGAATATTTTAGTCAAGGTAGTAGAAGATATGTGGCCTGGTAGAGCATTCCAAGTTTGGGCAATTGTACAGACAAAGAGAGATTTACCTGCTTCATTTTGAGTCTAATAACTTTTATTAGGTTTGGGTTACTGGATCTTAGCTCTCTGGAGGTGGTATATGGCTGAATTAGATGTTGGAGTGCCAGGGTTAAATCTGGGTGGTAAAAGAGTTTCTGTACTGTTGAGATTTGATTGAATAGTAGTGCATGTGGCAGTTCAAGCCACTTGAGTTGCTTTAGGGATAAACAGTGATGGGACCTATGCGTGGATTCTGTGGCAAACTTGGCAATCTTGTAATAACATGATTCCATTGTATTTAATTCTTTTTGGTTCAGGTTGGTTAGCATGGGGGAGGCATAGAGCAGTATAGACAGGAGATGGGTTCTAGCGATAGTAGCTTTGGCTTGTTTAGTCATGAATTGTTTGATTCTATAAAGAAGTCCTAGTATTTTATTGACTTTCTTGATAGTCTGGGCTATATGGATGTCGAATTTTAGCTGGTTGTCGATTTCAACATCTAGTAGTTTTGTGTGTGACATAGGTTTTATTTGGATATCACCTTTGGCTATTTAGTTAAAGTTCTCATTTAAAGGATGGGGTCTGCCAGGTTTAAACAGGATCAGTTTTGTTTTGTTCAGATTGATTATAAGTTTGATGTTGGCAAACCAGGTTTCAGCTTGCGAGAAGTTAGCTTGGGTAAGGGAGTGTAATTCATTTATCGTGGGGGTGTCACATATAATTGTGGCATCACTGCACTACTGAGGCTTTGGGTAGGGTTGAGGAGATGTCGTTGGTGAAGAGGGAGACCAATAGTGGGCCTAAATTGGATCCCTGGGGAACTCCTATGGAGACTGGCAGTAAGGGGGATAATTTATCTTGCCATAGAACTGCTTGTTGCTTACCTGATAAGTAGTTGGTGAACCACTGTATAGTAGATGGGCATATGTTTAGTTTAGTCATGGTTTGAAGAAGCATGTTGTGATTCACCATGTCAAAAGCCTTAGGTAAGTCTAAGAAAATGGAGGATGCAAATAGTCCTTTGTTCCTGTATTGGTTGATTATGTTGGTGTAAGAGAGAAGTGCTGTGGTAGTGCTGTGTGATGGTCTAAATCCATGTTGTGTATTGGAGAGGAGATTATATTGTAGAAGGAACTGTATTATCTGAGTATGAACAACCCTTTCCAGTATTTTGGATAAAGGGGATAGGATTGCAATTGGGCAGTAGTTGGTCAGTTCTAGAGGGGTCCCTCCTTTGTGAAGTGGAATGATGTGTGTGATTTTCCACAAGGTGGGTCCCTTGTGATCAGATAATGATCCATTGATGAGGATAGAGATAGGATAGGATATAGCTTCTGCTGCTATCTGGAGGAAATCAGCAGGCAGCTTGTCTGCAGCTAGGGTGGTTGGTTTTAGTTTCTTAAGTAATTTTGATATTGCCTTGGTAGTGGCTGGCTGCAGGGAAAAGGTGGTAGGGGTGTTTTGGTTATTCTGCTGTGTTGGAGTGGTTAGTTGCGTTGGTGTGTTTGTGTTTATTTGGGCATTGGCGAGTTTTAGTACTGTTTCTGTGAAGAAATTGTTAAATTGGGTGGGGATATTGGTTTCATCATTTGGTAGTACAGGGTAGGGGTGGAGGCTTTTCCTGGGTAGACTATTCCTGCTATGGTAGTCCAGAAGTTTTGGGGGTTGTGGGCAAATTTTACTTGACGTTTTCTATAGTAGTTGGTCTTGTCTGCTTTAATTTGTCTTTTGGCTTTGTTTCTAAGTTCCAAATAATTCTGTCTTAGGGTAGGGGTTTTGTTTTCTTGATATGTTGTCCAGCTTTTATCCCTATCTTTCATGGTAGTTTTAGTATCCTTTGTGAGCCATGGGGCATAGTTGTTTTTTATCCTAATGGTTCTGGAGGGTGCATAAAATTTCATGATATCTAGAAAAGTGGTATTAAAGTATTGCACAGCCTCATCTAGTGGTAGGTGTTTAAGGGGAGTCCAATTGCAAGATTGTAGTGATTTGTTAAAATCAGCTGCTATGAAGTTTCTTTTGTTACGTATGACCCTAAGTCTGGGCTGATTGATGTGTTAGTTAGATCTGTTCCTAATTAAATAGGTTGGTTGGTGGTCACTTAGACTGTCTGGGAGAGACCCTGACTGTTGTACAAGAGTGGGGTGGGATGACAGTATTCAGTCTAGGATGGACTGACGTTTGGTTGTTTTCTCAGTTCTGGTGGGGCTCTGTATTATTTGGGTGAACCCGTCGAGGTTAATGTGGTTAGAGGGCTTGTGGTTGCAGCAAGTGAGACAGTCTATGTTAAAATGTCCTAGTAGTATGGTTTCATGAGGAAGGGAGTTAGAGATACAGTTTAGTAAGTTTTCTGTTGAATTAATGTTATTACATGGAGGGAAGTAGGCTCTTACAATGATAATTTGTTTGTGGAGGTTTAATTTAAATTTGGCTAGGATAATTTCTATGTCTTTTACATCCAGGTTATCACAGTCAAACTGCTCTATAGTTAGATGGTTTTGGAATAATATTGCTACCCCTCCACCTTTTTTTATCTAATTTATCTTTCCAAATAATATTGTAACCAGGTGCTATGATCTAATTGTTCTGATGATGTGGTTTAAGCCAGGTTTCAGTTAGTATGACTATCTCCAGTTTGTATTAGGCTAATAGGGCATGAAGGTCCTGAAGTTTGTTAGGTATGTTTCTTATATTTACGTTTGGGAAGAGGAGAGATGAGGTGGGTCGGTTATATAAAGGGTTTACTATGTTAGGGTTAGATGTGGTAGTTGGTGTAGGTCCTGGATTGGGGTGTATATCACCGCAACAAGTGAGTGTTAGTAGTAGGTTATGGTATAGTTTGGTTAACTTGTTCAGTATTTTGTATTGCTTTTGATAGGAGAAAGACCTGGTTTTTAGTTTCAGGTGGAAGTACATATAGGAGTGTGGTTCAAAGGAGGTAAGGTCATTGGGAGTAAGTGTGGAGCTTTTGAGCTGATTGTGATTAGTTATGGGTTCAGTTTGCCATGGTGGTGGGTTACTGAAATGGAGTTGGATATGGTAGGAGGAGAGAAGGGAGAGTAGGAGTAAGGTAAGTGTAGTGGATGGATAGATTAATGTTTGTAGTAGAGAAGTGTTGTGTGCTTTGAGCATCATTTTTATTGTGGTGTAAGTGGCATTAAAGTGGAGATGGATTTATTTCTGTGTGTAGGGTGGGGTATGTGTGATTGAGGGTGAGGTGGGAGGAGGGGTTTGTGATTGATTGGTGAGAAATTATAGGATAATTGGGATGTGTGAGAATTGCCAGTGGGTGTGGTGTTTAGCTATAAGTTACAGTAGCCCAGGGGTGGGTGGGAAAGGGGGTAGGGTAGAGGAGTGAAGTGAGCCCGAGTGGTAGCGAGGGCGAATGGAGTGGGGTTGCACCGTCCTCGGAGCGGCCCTTTTGTTCAAAGAACAATCAGAGAGGGCTAGCTGAGAGAGAAAAAAACTAAATGTATTGCTCTAGGGTTGTGCTTTTGATTTAATTTATATTAGCACATAATTTATAAAGGTAATGTGGACAGTTACATAGACTGGAAGCAGGGTAAGGGAACAGTGTGGGTGCAGTTACAGTTACATAGACTGGAAGCAGGGTAAGGGAAGAGTGTGTGTACAAGGCTGTGAGGATGAGTCTACAGCCCTTACACTGGAAGCAGAGATAGGTATGGAAGTAGCAGCACTTAAGCAGATAGTAAGGCAGGGGAGGTGAGAGGGGAGGTGGTGGTGATGGTGGTGGGGGGGAAGTTGGAGTGTCAGGATATAGTGAGAGCAGGCCTAAATTAATAGCAGTACTCAGTGTGAAGGTAAAAGGTGTGTGTAGAGATGGGGGTGAGCCAGTGGGAGCTGGACAGTGGAAGATTGAGAGATAGTAAAGTGAGTTACAGTGCAAGTGGTTGAGAGTATAGTAGGATGCTATAGGGGTGTTGTACTGGATAAGTGGGATGGTGGAAAGGCAGAGTAGTTTTAGAGCTGACCAGGTACCATATAGTAGAATACCACTTTAATAAGGTTAGGAGAACTGGGTAACTGATATAAGTTTAACACATACTTATTTTAAATATATTGGCACAGTTGTTGAAGAGGTTTCCACCATGGTTTCAGCACACAGGGGGTGTAGGTGGTCTTCTATATTGGTGTAGGGTATGCAACTACCTTAAATTTGGTGCCAGGGACTTATTTTAAATATATTGGACAGTTGTTGAAGAGGTTTCCACCATTGTTTCAGCACGGAGGGGGTGTAGGTGGTCTTCTATATTGGTGTAGGGTATGCAACTACCTTAACTATAGAGTTGAGAGTGTGCACTGGGTAATGCTGGGGTTGCTAACTGTGATTGCCTGGCCTTGATGTCACATGTATGGGTATGGCTTTGCACCCCAGCCTGCCAGCTATTTCACATCTGTTATCCCTGTATGGTGGACATTGCAATATATAGTAGGGCCATCATATATGAATTACGCAAAAGCCACTCCACATTGGCTACACACTCAATTCCACACAGGATAGTAGTTACAAACACACACCTGTCATGTCTGGGAGTAGAACCCCTACCTAATTAGTTTATTACACTACAGCACTATGCAGTTACAGTATGTGCCACCATGATTACTGGTGTACTTTTTCCAAAAAGGTGTATATCACATTAGATGACATCAGCAGGATTGCCAAAGTAGGACATTCTAATTGTAGTGAGTGTGACTAGCCTAAAATGCATTGCTCTCTACACAGACAGTGGCACACACAAAAAACATCCACAACCAACATGTGTGGGTATAGAACCTCTAGCAGAGGTCTATATCACACTACAGCGTGGAGCTGTTATAGGACACACCACGGGGATGACTGGAGAATTCCTTCAACAAAGGTGTATTTCACAATGAATGACATCAGCAGGATTGCCAAAGTAGGACATTCAAATTGTAGTGTGTGTGACTAGCCTAAAATGCATTGCTCCCTACACAGACAGTGACAATCACACACAAAACATCCACAACTAACATGTGTGGGTATAGAACCCTAATACAGGTCTATATCACACTACAGCATGGAGCTGTTATAGAATGCACCATGGGAATTACTGCAGACCTCCTTCCCCAAAGGTGTATTTCACAATGAATGACAGCAGGATTGCCAAAGTAGGACATTCGAATTGTAGTGAGTCTGACTAGCCTAAAATGCATTGCTCCCTACACAGACAGTGAAACACACACACAAAACATCCACCACTGATGTGTGGGTATAGAATCCCTACCAGAGGTCTATATCACACTATAGCATGGAGCTGTTATAGGATACACCATGGGGATTACTGGAGAACTCCTTCCCCAAAGGTGTATTTCACAATGAATGACATCAGCAGGATAGCCAAAGTTAGACATTTGAATTGTAGTGAGTGTGACTAGCCTATAATGCATTGCTCCATACACAGACATTGAAACACACATGAAACATCCAGAGCTGCCATGCATGGGGGTGGAATCCTATCACAGTTCTAAATCACACTATAGCAGTATGCAGTTATGGCATGTGCTACGGAGATTACTGGGCTGAAAGTTTCCCAGAGGTGTATTTCTAGACGGGTGACATCAGCAGCCTTGCCAAAACTGAGCATATGAATTGTAGGGAGTGTGAGTACCCTAAAAAGCATTGCTCTCTACACAGACAGACAGAAGCACACACACTTGCCATGTCTGGGAGTAGAACACCTATCTAACTATTTTATCACACTACAGCAGTACGCAGTTATAGGACGCACTATGGAGATTATTGTGCTGCAACCTTACCAGAGGTGTATTTTTAGGTGGATTACATCAGCAGCCTTGCCAAAGTTTAGTATTTGAATTGTAGGGAGTGTGAGTACCCTAAAAAGCATTGCTCTCTACACAGACACTTGCCATGTGTGGGTTTAGAATTCCTACCTAACTACTTTATTACACTATAGCAGTATGCAGTTACAGGACGTGCTACGGAGATTATTGGGCTACAGTTTTCCCAGAGGTGTATTTCTAGGTGGATGACATCAGCAGCCTTGCCAACATTGAGCATTTAAATTGTTGGTAATGTGACTACCCTAAAAAGCATTCTTTTCTACACAGTCAGAAAGACATGCACACAAACAGACACAGTGGTCAAGTCTGGGATTAGAACTCCTAACTAACGAGTTTATCACATTACAGCAGTGCACAGTTATGGGACATGCCACAGAGATTATTGGGCTACAATTCTCCCAAAGGTGTATTTCACATTGGATGACCTCAGCGGACTTGTCATAGTAGGGCTATGGGGAGGGCAATGTGTGTGCATGGGCCATAACCCATTCATCTAAGGGATGACACACCACATGCGGGCACACAGGGTCATATTTCACAGGTACGTGTATACAGCTGCTAGATGACTACTTCCTTATACAGTCATGTTGCACAGCTGGCATGTGCACCACATAGTCTGTCATGCTGACAGATACTGATGGCTAGTATCTGCAGTGAGTGACATCTACACCTCATGTATTTGGGGCCCTTTGGCTGTATGCTGGGTGGGACAGGCCTGGATGGCTCCTTGTCACAGTCACCCTCTTCCACACATCTAAATCCTTCTACCTTTGGCTTATTACATTGTGTTGTCCTTACATATATGTCTGTATTCCTATCCTCTGTGTGTAAGGCATGAGTGGTGCATACTGATGAGTGTCTGCACTAACAACTATGACTGCCATATATGTCTGGTCCAATGGTGTTTGCAGACATGGCCTTCATGTGTTTAAGTGTGTGAGCATGCCCAGTATGGCCATCTGTATTGCATGTGTGGATCGAATCCAGGTAGTTTGTACTGCAGTGCTGACCTTTGTGTTGTACACCGACAGGTAGCATGCTGTCTCTGCAGGGTATCCATCAATCATTTTGCATTGACAGTTACTACATTTCTGCATAGCAGGGGGGGGGCACAACTGACTGTTTCTACATTGCTACACAAGATTAGTGGGGGCACACCTGACTGTTACTATATTTCTACATAGGATGGGGGCACACCTGACTATTTCTACATTTCTACACAGGATTGGGGGGGGCACACCTGACTGTTAATATATTTCTACGTAGGATGGGGGGGCACACCTGGCTATTGCTACAATTCTACACAGGATTGGGGGGGGCACACCTGACTGTTTCTATATTTCTATGTAGGATGGGAGGCACATCTGACTATTTCTACAGTTCTACACAGGATTGGGGGGGCACACCTGGCTGTTACTATATTTCTACGTAGGATGGGGGCACACCTGACACTTGTACACATTTGCTAGGACTGTACTGGTATGTCGGGTACTCCATTTCAGTCTGTAGTTTTACCTATCGTGCTGGTTAGAGGCATATCAGTGTACTACATATCTTAGCTTTTAATTACCTACATATTAGTTTCTGATATCCTACCCTTCAGAACTGACATCCCACTACCTGACCTGCTGTAGTCTGTCTGTGTAGGCCTTGGGGGAGGTTACCCATAGGCCTCATTCAGAGGCCATAGCACAGCCTTTGTTGTTGTTTGTCTACACCTGTCCTGCTGGCTGTGACTGTTGTTTGTTATGTGACCCCCCTGACTGGCATGTATGAGACACTTACCTTGTGGGTGTCACAATATTGAGGGTGGTGCTGCAGGGCTGCCTATGTCGGATGCACATAATACACTCCCTACACATGGTTAGGCATAAGTAGTGTAATGTTTGGCATCCTTTTTACTGTATGTCAGAGTCGGGGAGAGGTATTATTCCCTGGGTCCCTCCTGTGTCAGTGTATGTGCTATGCGTTGCCTCTTTGCCAAGGCCAGGGCATACTGGGCATGCCTCCTTCTGCCTACTGGGGCAGGCTCAGGTTGTTCCTCCTCCGAGTCACTCTGTGTCTGTGCAGGCCTTGGCAATGGTGTGGGGCTGTGTGGCCCTGCCCTGTGCTGTTCCTCCTGCAGCTGTTTCTGCAGGATCATATTGTGTAGCATGGCACATACAAGGACGATTTGGGTACATGTAGCTGGTGAGTACTGCAAGGCTCCACCAGATGTGTCCAGGCACCGGAACTGTGACTTGAGCATCCCAAACACATGCTCAGCTATAATTCTGGTCTGTGCGTGTGCCTCATTATGGAGTTCTTCTTCGGGTGTGTGTGCATTTCTGATGGGTGTCATCAGCTATGGCTCCAGTGCGTATCCAGCATCCCCCACTAGGTGACTGTGAGGGATGTCCCCATTGACAAATCTCTCAGATGTCAGATGTTGGAATCGTGATAGCTTCCAGGGCAGCCAGCACACACATTCATTATTATGCCCTGGGCATCACACACAACCCAGCAGTTGATGGTGGGAAAGCCTTTGCAGTTGATGTAGACCCTATCCCGCTCAATGGGTGGTGCTTCAATGCATATGTGCGTGCAGTCTACAGCACCCACTACCTTAGGGTATTCTGCTTTTTGGTGGAACAGTTGCATATTGCTGGCCAATGTCTCACGAGTGTTGGGGAAATATGTGTGCTCACCGACATGTGCTGACATGGCATCCAGGAACTGGTGGAGTACCCTGGATGATGATGTCTGTGAAGTCCCCATCATATCTCCAGCTGGCCTTTGGAAGGTACCTGTAGCTAATATTCTTAGGCCTACACTTATCTTGATATCCAGTGGTATGGGTTCCCCTCTGTTAGTTCTGTGTGTCAGGCGTGGCTAGCACTGTCCACCCTATAGTGCTCTACTATCTCTAGCTCGTGTAGTGCCGGGTAGGTTACCCTAGGTCTGTACACTCTTCTCCATCTCCTCACTGTGGGTTGGTCAACAGCATTCACATCCTCACCACCCTCAGCCTCTTCCACAAGTTGTATGATAGTTATTGCAGCCCCTATCATTTTCTGCTGTGAGTGTTAAAAGTTCCCCGCTTGTTTACACTGGTGGTGTAAAGTGTGGGAAAACCAGAGGGGAAGGTGTTTGCTTAGTTTATAGTTGTGTTCTGGGCTGGGCTGGTCTGCTGCCTGTGTAATTGGCTGATTCTGATACATTTCACCTGCCAGCTAAGCTAGTTCTCCTTGATTACCTTCCTACTGCTGTTTTCCCTTCCTATTGCCTTCTTGTTTAAGCTCATGTGCATGCCGCACAAACACAGTGCTCAAATGTGCACACTGCTGCTATTTCTTTGTTTAACTTTTTTTTCTTCCTGTAAACCCAGTGCACGGCATGCACACCCACTTAGGCTTTGTAAAGAGTGCTAGGCAGGTTTAGACACACACCCTAGCTTAGCTGTGCTAGGCTAGGAGCAAACCCAAGCCACAGGGCTCCAATCCACTTACAATATGCCTGACACCCCCCCATGATGTCACCTAACTCCTAGGCTTGCACCAAGCTATTCCTGCTCTTACACTGTTGGGATCTAACTCACATGCTGGGGAAAACTGGGATTCACTATCATTCCCCTCATTTGAATAGGATTGCCTGCTGATGCATAGTTACATGTCTCACACTGAGCCTCCCCCCTTAGCAACCACTACTCACTGGCCATGTTGTCTTCTGCCTGCCATTGACTTGCATGGCAGAATACTGATTTTAGTTAGAATGCTTAATTTAGGTTTATTTTGTTATTTTTCCCCCGATCCCATTTGCACGCCACTGCCCTACACTTAAACAGCCGAGATCGGCTAAAAAACTTAAAAGTTGATTTTTTTATTTTTTGTTTTGTTTGCAATGCCAATGGTCTTATACTTGGCCATTGGCAAGCTTCCTCAATGATAGCCTTTATTTGGAACTGTCACAGCTTCGTTTTGGATTTTGCAGAAATGTACTCAGTTACTAACCGAGTACATTTCTGCAGATTGCACTAGTCCTGCGCGGACGGTCGCAAGCATCCTGGATCGCAAAATCACCTCATTTGCATGGATTTCTCCTGCAAATGGGGTGATTTGCATACAAGGGCTTAGTCCATGCAGGGTTAGTGCAGAAGCTCTCATGCACACCCCTGCAGGCTGTTCCTGGATCGCACGGCAGACATATTGCCTGTTAGAGCTCATGCACTGATTCTTCACGCCATGCAAGACATAGTGAATCCAGGGGGGTATCTTTTTAGCAGGAGTACCAAAAAGCTCAGTACATGTATCCTCTTCTTCATAATTCATTAACAACTTAGCATTTGACTTAGCAAACCCAAACTGTACCATTTAAAAAGATTATATCATTGCATTCCATTCAGTTATGTTACCTCATAAATCAAAAAAAAAAACTGCAACTAGATTTTATGTCTCTGTGTAATTGACTCATTGATACGCAGCTTATATTAAACTACAGAAAAAAATACAACTACTATGCTATTTGTCGGACATAAAAAATTTAAATATAACCCCACCTTACAAATCACTGACCCCAAAAATACAAGACTACATAATAATACAGAACAAGGATACCTAAGCCGTACTTTCTGTAGCAATTCACTTTTGCAGCACATGTGCAAATCTCATAAAAGTTGCACCCAGTCATCTAAGATTAGCTTAAAAACACTATTTTGCTTCCTCCCACTGGAATTCAGCAAGGTCTGTAATTACCTAAACCACAGTCAGTGAAAGAGCATTCTCAAGGTTTCCACCCACAGCGGGGAGCCCTCTACCAAAAAAATCTATGGAAACAACAAAAATTAAGTGCATTCAGACCACAGCTACTTCATTTTCTTAAGAAGAAATATGTGTCAAAAGGTTTGATGCAGGCTAAAGAAAATTAAGATGTCAGGCAGCTAGTTTAAACTGTTATAAAGCTTGAGTCTTCATTACCAAACTATTTGGACAAAATGAGTGTGTGTGTGTGTGTGTGTGTGTGTGTGTGTGTGTGTGTGTGTGTGTGTGTGTGTGTGCGTGTGTGTGTGCGTGTGTGCGTGTGTGTGCGTGTGTGTGTGTGTGTGTGTGTGTGTGTGTGTGTGTGTGTGTGTGTGTGTGCGTGTGTGTGTGTGTGTGTGTGTGTGTGTGTGTGTGTGTGTGTGTGTGTGTTGGGAATTACTGACAATGGCTTCTGTAAAGTGCTTGTTGCATGATATTCATTGCAGTACGGTTGAATGGTAACTTTCTCTGCTTTCAGTATTTGTTGTGTGTTTACATTAAATATTTCTTGCCTCCATACACAGTGTCCTGTATGGTATTAGAGAATGTTAATTACATACAAAATTTGTAACTACTTATTTTGCCTGGTTCATAGCTGAAAATGATCTGAGGACCAGAATACTATCCCAGTCAAAAAAAAGTTGATAAATAAATTAATTAATAGTTAATAAATAAATGAGCAACACAGCCGTGTGTGTGTGTGTGTGTGTGTGTGTGTGTGTGTGTGTGTGTGTGTGTGTGTGTGTGTGTGTGTGTGTGTATTAAGGCTACCTATCAGATTTAACTGCAAAGGAAAAGCTTGTTTGATGTTAACCTGCAGATGCCTAGATTATGACCTGAAAATGTCCTGGTACTAATTTCAGATCAGAGAACATCTTCCAAATTGCTAATCCCAACTTTTGAACTTTTGTAATTGCTTACTATAAAATCTACAAAAATGTGAAGTTAAATAAACATGTTGAAATTACACAGTATAATTTCTCTGTTTATTTTCATGAAAGATGAAAGGCGGGGAATGCGTACTTCAGTGTAAACAGAAGCACACTGTGCCTTTGGTTGTTTTATTTGCTACTTTGCGTGCTTGCAGATTTAAGTAGGGCCTTGTGTAGAAAGTGAATGTTGTAACTCACTCTGCTATGCTCAGAAGAGTTCTGTAGCACTAGTATCTAACAAACTAGATTAAAAGTTATTTATTTGCAAAAGTAGAAACTTAAACAGCACTAAAGGGTTTAAAATAATCTGTACAGCTCTGGACAGGGAGTTAAATAGTACAATTCCCGGATAAAGTGTAAAATACTGAGTACACAGTATGTCCTGGACAGACTATAAATTACTGAGATGGTGAACATAAAAACACGAAAAATAATTTCTAAGTCAGAAAAGGTAGGAAAAATCTCTTTAATATTGCACTTATTGTAAAGAAAAGGAGACAACAGAAAAGCAAAGTACTATTTTTACATGATTGCTAA